>NW_018735063.1:0-32664 GCF_002204515.2 Aedes aegypti | reverse complement strand
CATGTGGTCGGTACAGACTATTACGGCCATTACCTATCCCTGTCCCGGCTTTGGACTTATTTCCCCACCAAACGCTGCAAAATAAAAATGAAAGGAATATACAGATGGGGATGAAATGAAACACGTAGATGCATTAAGTATGTTCGCAATCAACAATTTGAAAAATGTTTGTTCATCTAACAAATCAATAGAAATTCATGACATATGTATATTGTATACTGAAGAAGTTGAGAGAAATATCGTTGTAGCACATTGTATCTGTGCGATAAAATACGGAAGAATTCAAACAAAAATCGGTGATTCAACACAGAAATAAATACCTGCAGGAGTCTTCGAGTTTTCGATGGGAAACTGATATTCCCAAGTATGATTCAGTGGGGATCTCCTATGAATTCTGACGATTATCACAATTCTCACATGAATTCTAGGATTCTCTCCAAACTGACAGAATGTTTACAAATGTTCTCACGAAAATTCATGATTACCTTTAGAACACCAGGATAGGTATTCATTAAAATCCCAGATTTCCAGAATTCTACGAATAAAACAGATCTCATTAGAATCCTAAGATGTTTTACCCGAATCCCAAAAATGATCACTGAATTCTTCAATATTTCGACTGGAATCATGTGATTCTTAACAATATTCTTGGAATCGGACCAAAATCCAATTATCTTTAACCTTTACAGTACTGGGTACCGACATCGAAGTTTCAAAATTCTATAACTGCGAAATCGTTCGATCCATTTTGAAAAAACTTTCAGAAAAAATCACAAATGAGTTATTACTATATAATTGTTTATTAAAAAATTCAATGTCAGTGATGGTTTTGGACTCCGAATTCGTTGGTAAATTTTCAAAGAAAGCTCTAAGATGAATAATGTGGAAAAGCTTGTAAACAACCAATAGGTCGTTTAGAAAAGTTCAGCGAGAATTGCTCCCATTCATTTTTTACCGTTATGCTGACGCCTCATCGTTGTCGTCGTCTCGCCGTGAGCATAGCCCTTTAAATGAATGTAAACACGATGCAAGGTAGCGATTCGCTGATGCTCTTTTCATTCATGAATACAAACGTCATATAAATTGAGAACAGTAAATAAAGCAGCATAGTTGAGAACTGTCACTGCAGAACAAAAAAAGTAACTCGCTGAAATCGATTGCATGTGTTGTACTTCGCAAAGGTGTTTTATTTTTCACTAAAATTAATTAATTTTGTAAGTACAACTCTTTTAACTAACAGTGCTCAATAAATAACACCTTCCTCTTTATTTTTCTCGTAAACGTAACAACAAACATTCTGCAATATCCGTCCAAATTAACCGCTTGTGGCATCTTTACGCAATCACAACACATCTAGAGTCCGACAACCCGAACAAAATGCGCCACGTTAAGTTCATCGCCCGTACGGTTCTGGTGCAGAACAACAACGTCGAGGAGGCCTGCCGGGTGCTGAACCGGATTCTGGGCAAAGAGGAGATTTTCGATCAGTTCCGCCGGACCCGCTTCTACGAGAAACCGTTCCAGACCAGGCGCCGGGTTAACTTTGAAAAGTGCAAAGCCATCTACAACGAGGATATGAACAGGAAGATCCAATTTGTTCTGCGAAAGAATAGGGTGGACCCGTTTCCGGGCTGTTCGTAAAATGGGTTTGGTTCCGGGTAAATGTGTACAATAATTGAGTCGCTGGAATAAATTCTAAGTGTTGATCTAATTTGGATGTTTGTTTCATTCATTACCATAAGGATAGTCGACCTCAAAGGCATTGGGCGGTATGAATAAAATTTAGTAAAGTTGAGTTTACTACATTATCGGTAGTAAACGCTATATGTGGAACACGAGTGGAACATGTTTGTGTCATTTCTTTTCTACACCTTTCGAACATACTATTGTAAGTTCGGTTAATCGTTAGAAAATGCATTTCACCGAAGTTGTATTTTTCTCGGAATCCATGCGATATACCCTACTCCGGAAGTAGGACGCATTCGAGCGCATCGAAATGCGAATCGAATGCGCTACTTCCGTAGTTAGGTATCTCCCATAGGTTCTGAGAAAAATCCAACTTCGGCGAGGAACCATTTCTAACTTTTTACCGCACCGACAATACAAACAACGCGTTGCTATGAATAAAGGTGGCATTTACTACAAAGCTAATGGTAGTTAGCTTCAGAGGTTGCTACTCATGCTTTGAGATTGTTAAAATGAATGGAATAATTTGAGTAAATATCATGGGAAAACGATGTCAGCTTTGATATTTCGATGGTATTTTAAGATTTCCGTAGAAATTTTGATATTTCGAAACGAATTTTGAGATTCCGGTAAGGAATTTTGAATTTATTTGAGATATCTGGTATTCTTCTGGCGTTACATCCCAACTGGGACAGAGCCTAATTCTTAGCTTAGTGTTCTTATGAGTATTTACACAGTTTTTAACTGAGAGCTTTCAATGTCATTTGACCATTCTGCTTGTGAATATCATGTGTAAGGTGCGAAGATACTCATTACGATAATTATGTTCAATCTGGCATTACGATAATTATGTTGTTTCTTAGGAATTCTCGGATGTCGGATGGATTTCAGCTAATTATAAAGTAATTCTTAATTTTATGTAAGAATGACTGACTGACTGACATCCCAGATTCTTTGATTTCCTTTGGAATTTTGGAATCCCTATAGTAATTCTGGGTTTTCGATAGGCATTCTAGATTTGTTATAACAATTCTGGGATTCTTATGAGAATATTGTAAATCCGGTATTTGATCTGGCTATTAATCTTTTGAAATTACTCGGGTATCTTCAAGACGGTATTTCTGTAAGAATCTCTGAGATTTCAGTAAGATTCCTGCAAACTCTGGTCCCAATTTTTGAAATTCTTGTAAACTTAAGATCCCTTTGAATTCCAGTTCCGTTGGAATTTCAGAGGAAATCTTCAAAAGGGTCCTGAAGTCCTGTCCCAATTTTAGTGCCAAACGCTTAAGTTTAGGCCAAAAACACATGTTTACTCAATTTTATAATGTTTCCGTTGGTTTAAGCCCAAAAAACATTTTTTTTAGATTTTGTCACATCCTTTGGCTTGAACTCAAATTTTGGGTGTATTTTGTTTTCCGTGTCCCTTACGAAATGTCAGATAGGAACACCCCAGTGTCGAACTAAAACCCCTGTGGTGTTTTTGTCGACTAAGCGAACGTCAAACATGATCTTAAGTGTCAAGGTTCATTTATGGACCAAATTTTTTAAAGTTGAAACATGATATAGCCATTATTTGAGCAGGAAAAATTACTAAAGTAGTTGCAGTAACATGCTCTTTCGTGTTATTAAATAAAAACAAGATTTCATTAAAAATTTTAGGACTCCTTTCTCGCATAACTTGAGATCTCGCCCTAAAAGCCATTGGTAACAGAGTGTGTAGCACCTTCTTTCTAAGCAAATGAATAGACCAGGATGAATACTATCACCACTGGGAGATAGAGGAGGAACATGTAAATTCATTCGTTTGCTCTGTAACAACAAGCTACACACTCGGTTACCAATGGCTTCTAGGGCGAGATCACAGGTTATGCGAGAATTATAGTGTAAACCTTTGAATGTCTGAATGTTAAAATGTAAAAGAAAATCCTTAATTCAACCACTTCACTTGTTGAGATTGTTAAATTACATGGAATAATGTAAGTAAAAATCATGGACAATAATGTCAGCTTTGATATTTCGAAAGAGACTAGCCAGCCATGAAGTATGGCAGACATTTTTGTAATCGGGCAATTTTCATTCTAATTAAGTTCATTTGAAAACGTGAAAATTCGGATGCTATAATTTTGAGATTTCCGTGAAAAATCTGAGATTTCAATAATAGTTTTGAGATTCCGGTAAGATGATCGTAGAAATTTTGAATTTTAGCGATTCAGGTATTTATAATGTAATACTGAACTTTACGTGGGAGTTGTGACATCCAAGATTCTCGGATTTCCTCTGGAATTTCTGATTTGGTTAATGAAATTCTGGAATTTCGATACATTCTAGATTTGTTATGCAGGTACGATGTTACTCAGGGAAATCAAGGAAATTTCCTCGGAAAAGATCCTGGACCGACCGGGAATCGAACCTAGACATCTTCAGCATGGCTCTGCTTTGTAGCCGCGGACTCTAAACACTCGGCTAAGGAAGGCCGGGTGGGTAACTAATTTAATACTAGAACTGGTACCCAGGTCGCTTAACATTGAGCTAAACGTCAAATCGTTTGATCCTTATCAAGGCTGGGCCACAATGGTGTGAGCGGCAACGCGGCGCGGTAGGTTTTGACAGAAAATGTATGGGTTAACTGTCAAATCTTGCCGCGCCGCGTTGCCGCTCACATCATTGTAGCTCAGCCTTCAGAAAGCGAGTTGGCGGTTGGCAGCCATTATTGTCGCACCGCCACCAAACCGGATCGCGCCTGTGAGACTCGTGACGCGCCTCAACTCGCGCGATTTTGAAATCAGTTTTTTAGTGTGGCGCTGCATTCTTACGATTTTTATGAACTCAGCGCACTATTCACATATTAGCTGCGACACACGGGGCCCGAGAAAACAATAATTATAAATAAATGTTGGTCTTGATTTCTACCGGATACATGATAACGCTCGTAAGAAGCTGAATTACATTCATCTCTCTGCCAACCACAACTGTTAAATGCATTTCAGTACCACTGTAACACAAATCATTCTAAAATATTTCGCTTTCTGATAATTATTTTAGCACTTTTTTGTGTTTTTTTTTTGTGTCTATCAATCAGTAAGTTAACTCGCATGAACCAAAACCACAACGAAACTGTATTGAATATAGTTTATGGTTACCTTTCAACCATTCCCACAATGGTACATTGAACCATAAGCCAACCACTGGTGGGTAATGTTATGACTGTCATGGGTAAGGTTTTTCAAAATCCGACCATATGAACAATGGATTGTTAAGAATATTTACCGTTCCAGTGAATCAATGGTCACCCAACACGCGGCAACAAAGACATTGTCATCTCCTATTCCTGTTGCAACAATTTTATTCCGCAACATCAGTTTATCATCACTTGAACAGAATATGACAAAGATCGATCACCACGTGCGCAGCGATTTTGTGGGCTTCGCATTGCAATTTTCGAGAACTTTCTTCATGTTGTTCAACATTGACACACTATCGAACAGCATCCATAAAAGAAATTTGGTTTTGTGTTTAAAATAACTGATTAATCGCGAGTTGAAAAGGTTGCAACAATGTTGCGCCCTGTGATTGTCATGACAATTTAGCTTTGGATTGTGTCCTTATCTGCAACAGTTGCAACAAACAGTTGTGAGCGAGCTTGCTTTGTTGTTTATTATTCGTCTATTTTGATGACAATTTGATTCACTGTACTGTTCCAAAACGCAACTTTTCCCATACGTATTTTGAATGATAACAGCAAAAGGAACATATCTAGTGAGATTGAAAATCATTCAATCGGAGAGTTGAAACTATAGTTGGAGTACAGTTCTACAATAACAAACAACCACAGATAAACAGACGTAACACTTAGAATAAATCTCGATCAAAATCATAGTCACGAGGACATGTACGCCCAATGCTAAAATTAGTGTGTTTGGCCAACGGGCCAACAGATGGCGGTAGTGTGTAAACGTCAAACGCGAACAAAAACGATGCGAGTGCTGCGGGTAGCGGATTGGCCACCTACCATATTTTTGTATCGACCGTTAAAAAGGTGGTCGATGGACAATGATGAGAGTGTGACGTCTGTTTGTCTGTGAAACAACAGTTGTTGATATGGTTCAAATACAATTGGATTTTTCTTGTTTTGATTTAGAAAATTAGAAGGCAATATATCTCTTGAACTTAAAATATTTATTGAAAAATGCCTTAGGATGTCAAACTTATGCTGAGATACACATCTGCTTTTTTTATAATTCAAGCGGTCTTTTATCGAACCACATCGCCGGATGAAATATTAACTAAAGTTCTCAGAAGAACTCCCGGCGCAGTGCTGAATGCCAATTCCGCTTCCAATACTGCTTCGGATAATTTGCCTTATATAACTCCCGTGCTTTCGCTCTCCGCTCTTGTTCTTGCAGCCGGTGCACAGCAAAGATATTGAATATAATATAATGATTCCCAATGGGGCCGAAATCCGTCTATTTTCACTGTCGAAACGGTCGGATGTTGATATCTGTTTTGGCTGTAAAACAAGTTGTGAGGGATGAAAATTGGTGTAATGATTTTAAGCCGTTTTTAATTTACCGAAAATGCAATTTCAAAACCTATTGATTGAGCGGTACACTAGCCTAGAATAATTTTGTAATTGGTAAATTGACGAAAAATACTTTTCTTTGAATAAATTTTCGACAAAATGCGATTCACAGCAGTTGCTCAGCCGTAAACCACATATGATGTAGTTTGAAAATGGTGTTATATGGTGGCTAAATTTCAACTTGTTCGGATACCGTGCCAGATTATTCTTAAACTATAATGGGAAGTATGCACCCGGATAACTATCAACAATATTATTACTGTTTCCCGTAGTGTGCACAACCATTTGCGACTGTTTCAGAATCGTTTCAAATAACATCGTACCTAACAATAAGCCAACCCTACGGGAAACGATTTTAACCGTTCGAGAAATTGTTATTGGGCAAATAACAATGTGGGGAATGGGCGGTTAAGTTATGTAACCATAAAAAATCGCCGATTTTCCAGAACCAAATTTTTCGTTTACAGTTTGCCAATTAGTCAACAAATTGTACATTTTTTGTCAAATTTCCTATAAGGCAAACAGTTTGGATTTAGTTAAAACAATAAAGATCATGAAAAACGAATAATGTATATGAAATTATTGGTTTATGATACTGTACAGTATTTTAACCCTATGCTGTTTTGCTCTGTTGTATTTATACTATATGTGAAGAAATTGCGAGTGCATTTATGAGAACCAATGAAACAAGTAGTGCGTGTGTTCTAATTGTACTTCTATTGAATCATGTACAGTTCATTAAAGTAAATACTATGCACTTTGAAAATTAACTGTAACTGTTCGTTTCAAGTAAAATTAGAAAGTTGCACTGCTTGTTTATTTCTTTCTTTTTAAAGTAAAAATAACTTGTCAAGTAGTTTTGGAATCAGTGTTCTTTTTTTTCATAATCTTAAGATAAATTTGTCTACTTACATGAGTTATAATTTTTTGCCTTATGTTATAAATGGCTTCGATGACTTATCATAAAAAGTGTAGAATTTCGTTGAATCGTTTTGATGCCTTGACCACTTTTATTTGTCCTCTGATGTTGAAGAAGCGACTATCCGCCGATCCGGAAATCATTCAGTCTAGCTGGTATGCAGCAGCAAATCCGGCATAAAATGTAACAGGAACATCCTTCCAAACGAAACCAGCTTTCCGCGATATTTGTTGCTGGGAGGGGCTGCGAGAGCAAATTCAGCTAGTATTGTCGGTTTCCATTTCCAGTCCCGGACGAGGTCCCGGATACCTTCTTAAGTCAGGTCGAATGCGTTGCTTGGTGGAGGCTGATCGCTTTGATGGAGGCCGCATCATGCTCCTTTGGTCCGATTGAGTAAAAGAAATGAGTCAAATTGATCGGATTAAAGTTCCACAAGATTATACTCACCAAGTGCCCCGAATCTGGTATCAGCTCAGGCCGGAAATTTCCTCACAAAAGGTTTTTTTTAACGATTTGAATTTATTTTGCACCCTGTGGTATTTTTTTTTTTCTTTTTTTGAAAGCATACACTGATAAAAATCCACACGCTCGATCTGTGTGTTTAAAATTATGGATCGATTCATGAACGTCCATATCGATTTGCTATGATTTTCTTGCAAACTTCGTGTGTGTTACACATTAAATTCCTGTGTTTTGCTTCATGGATTGATTCATCAACCGACAACAGGGATTCCATATTTTTTCCACATAAGTTCCCGAAGCTTTCTCTTCAGATTCGTATGTGTCAACCTATGGACGCATAGATCATCACTCCAACACGGATTCAGTGTGTTTTGCTTATGGTTATCTTGTGTCATAATCATCATGTTCAAGTTGGTCGATTCATTGATTTGCGCAATGAGATTGTTATGATGAAATCCATGAGCTATGCTATCGATTTCCATGTTCAAAGCTTCTAAATTGTTTGTGATCAACCCATGGGATGCATAGTGAACTGAATTGCGGTTGGACCTCATGTCGAACGACAGTCATCATCATGCTTCCAAAGAGAAGAAGCAAATTTTGAAGCTGAAAGTGTTAGATGAAAATTTGTGAATTCGATTTTTCTCTTATTAGTGAAGTTGATCGATGTACGAGAGTTCTACCTTTCTATAAGAAAACATTGATTATAATGTATAGTTTAGTAGAAAAATCGGATTCCACTAACAGATTTTCCTGGCTTTCAGTTTCGAAAAAATAGAATATGCTTATCCCTGGCTTCCCAAATTATGGATTTGCGGCGCCCCGCTTGTTGCTGGCTCACGGGTTTGAAAAAAAAAATCAAGAGAGCTTGCGACAAGCAGAGGAGCCTCGGATCCATATTTTGGGGAGCAAAAGTTTTTCTACCGAATTTCTTCTTTCAGTCCCTTGACATTTATGTTCTATCACACATGATTATCTAAAGCTACTACATTTCGAATTCAATAAGCAAATCAGTTGGTTTTCATGAATTAATATTAGGAAGTTCATGTTTGTTTCACATGACAACCTAATGTTGATACACATGTTATTATACCGTGAAATCAATGATGAAATCCTTAAGGCTACCATACTCAAATCATGTGGTTTTCCTCATTGCGCAAATCTATAAGTAAAACACACGACCTTGACGTGTAGATTTTTCTCAGTGTACTGAGCAATAAACAAACACGCTAAAAAAATAACACGTTAGATGTGTGCACAGCGATTGAACACTTGTTCGTTTTGCACATATGTTGACCTCGATTTCGCATATAAAATTTTAGCAGTATGATTTTAAGTTCATATTTTTCATGTTAATGACTATAGTCAAGATGATTAAATATATAACAACACTAAAGGTTTCCCCACAGACAAACAGACGTCACACTCTCATCGTTGTCCATCGACCACCTTTTTAACGGTCGATTCAAAAATATGGTAGGTGGCCGAACCGCCACCAGCAGCGCTCGTATCGTTTTTGTTCGTGTTTGACGTTTACACACTACCGCTATCTGTTGGCCCGTCGACCAAACACACCGATTATAGCATTGGGCGTACATGTCTTCGTGACTATGATTTTGATTAAGATTTGTTCTAAGTGTTACGTCTGTTTGTCTGTGGTTTCCCCATCGAGTTTTAAAATTTACCAACCTCCGTCACTTCTGTGTAACTTTTCAAGCGTGTACACAAAAATCGCTTACAAGTACCAACAACATATAACTATTTCTCAAACTGTTCAACATGGGTTGAACAGTAAAACGCACATGTGTTGGTGTGCAAATACGTGCACAGCAGCACAAACAATTTCGCAAAAAGGTGAGTCTACATTGCAACTGTTCTCGAGCGTTTAAATATTATACTGTTGAACCTAATCTGGATGGTATAATAAATTGTCCACTATTTGATATAGATGACTGAAAACGTAGTTTATGGTCAAGAGCTTTTGATTTCATATTATCCAACATAAATACAACCGCTTGTGATACATTAACCATTACAGCTAAAAGAAGCTTATTGTTTGCAATGTACGACAAACTGTGTTTTCTATGCGGGCACTTCAACCGAAAAGTAATCACCTATCTCGATGCGTGGAAAATTTCTTGCAAGAAATGGCCAAGAAAAAGCATTTTTCTTTGATCGCAGTACGCAGTTGAAAAGAATTGTCATTTCAAATGAAGCTCACTGTAGAAAATTTCTTGACCATTTCTTCCGCAGAAGTTTTTACTTGTCTTGAGCGAAACAGCATACTTAGCTTAAGGTACCGTGGGGCAAGTGGGTAATGGATTTCGCATAGTTGGGATTCTTCATATTCTAGAGACTTTAAATTAAAACAAATGAGGTCGTGTATATTTTTTAGCTGACTCCCACCAAATATAATCAGTATGCTGAAATTCATGTTTATGTAAAATTGAAGAAAAAGTACAGAAAAAGTTTTTGAAAAACATCTCCTTACTTTTCACTTGCCGCACAAGTGGGGCAAGTGAAAAGTTTATCGTTTTGAACAATACATTCAAAAACTAACAGTTATGTTCACGATTTATATTACCTTTGATATTTGTTAAGGCGTCCCAATGAACAATAACATAATTAACAGGTAAACAAAGAAAATTTTACTCTTGATACTTGAATTTCTTCTGTTCAGTTATGTTTGTTGAAATGATTTGACAAAAATTATAATTGCAACATTTCCAATGTTGTTCTTACATCATGGGACAGGAATTGCATTTCTGCTCTGTAGAATTTCCACCGCTCGTTGTTTGTTTTAAGAAAATGGCATATGACATCGGATAACTCTTCGGGAGAAATCAAACGGAATCCTTCAATGAAGTATTTAGAAACTTTCTTATGTGGAATAGACCTATACCCCATTTTTATGTTTTGAACTAGCTCCTACATAGAGATTCCACGAGATTTCCGTGCCAAGTTCGTGGAACATTTCAATCAACGTCTTCCTTTTAATCGGCTGTCCGAAGTAAAATAATCATATCGTAATATTTGGCAACCTTTTTTTTTAGAGAAGTTTCATGATTTGGCTATGATAATAGCTTTTAACGCTTTGAGTATAGTGTTTTCTGAATTATCAGCACGTTCTGTTGTTCTATGATAACTGCGAGCCTTGTATATTTATAGCTACCTAAAGAGAAAACATAAATTCAATCTCTAATGAGAAACCTTTCACTTGCCCCACGTGATAAGAAAATTGGACTATGTTTAATTTTAGTTATTTTTAGGTCTATGTCGAATTAATTCTAAAACTTTTTTAATTGCAGTTTAAAACTGTCAGAGGGGACAACTTAGAAGTGGTACAGAAAATTATTTTCCGCAACTTTTTTCCGCTGAAAATATCAAAATAAGATTGCACGCCGCCAACTTTTTACGGAGTGATAGTCGACAGGTTAACAATCTTTCGCTCTATTGTGCAATAATGGCTGAAAAATCTCAGAAATCTCAATAGCGTAATGTTCTCAATGGCCTCAAGGGTTTACGCATGTGTTTAAAACGTAAATCACATATTAGTAAAATATACCAATTATTTTCACTTACCCTTTTACCCACTTGCCCCGCGGGTACCTTAACAGTTAATTTAACAGTGGTACCTGACGTCTGAGTGTGGTTTACCATGTTGGGAGAACGTATGGGAAACATAAAAACGGCCTTTGTAAAAAATGTAATTTCGCCAAGAGAGTAGTGTTTGACCCTTTGGTCGCTTCGCTTGCTTCTTCGGGGTCGGATGATGTGATCAGGATCAATCGTGTTGCGCGTCGCTCACGTAGCCAGGTGGAATTATGTCGTAGATCGCGTTATTAGTGTTTAATCTTTTGATAGTATCACTTCTCGAAGACTTTTTCAAACAGACTCAAATCAGAAAACTTAACAAACTTACTTCATCAATTCTACGTGTTTCGCAGACAAAATCCTACACGTTCCGCTCTAAACCAACTCGATTTTTCACTTTTAGAGCATTTAATTTCCGGATTTACAAACAACCTAACCGCTACTTCGCCGCTCTGTTGTATGGGAGACAAAGTGACTTAACCACGAATCAAAACACTACTTAAGGTCGATTTCACACTGGTACAAAAACGTCGTAAGTAACTGATTGAAACGGCTTTTTTGTCATACAATTTTTGTGGGATAGCGTTAGGAAACTACTTTGAGTTTTAACGCGAGTTGATTGCATTCAAAATCTAAGCGATGTACATGGTAAAAAAAATGTTAAAAAGGGGGATTCATTTTAAACAGTTTTAGAGAAAGGTTGTGAATCTTCTTAATTAATTTTCTCAAAACCGTATGAAAGCTACTTACGTCGATTTCAAAAAGTAATCGAGACTTGATCTTGCGAGGACGAGCGATGAACACCTTGTTCGGCGTACAATGCGTTCATCGAATAATATGGCAAATGCTTTTTTTTTTTTTTTCTTTATTAAGGTGAATTTTAGCACATTGACGAATGGCTAGTTCTTCACCTATATGGCAAATGCGGTTAGGCGTGAATATATCATAGATCACATCACCAACCAAAGGTGATCCCCAGATCTTTACCTTATTCCACTAACCTAATGGAATGGGTTCATGACATCTGTGGAGATGCAGAAGATTCTTCGGTCGCTAGTAACAATGGTTGTCTAACTAACATTCCTTACCTTCCCCCGATGACCGTAAGGACGTGGCCGCGCCATTATTGACTTAGATTTTGAGCTCTCGATTTGTGCACATTGAGAATGGTAAGCTAATCCCAAGCTTATCAATTTATCATTAAATCTCTGTGCAAACTTAATGCTCTGGTCAATCGCGGAGTAGCAACTACGAATTTTTCGGTCATCTATGCTCATGCCTAGTCAACCTTTGCTATGGTCACATAAATAACACGGCACCGCTAAAACGTCAAATGATGAACTCGTGCATAGATCCATTGACTCTGATTCATCTGATTTGGTTTGTCTCGAGTTCACCTAGGTTACGCTATCATCATCCAATGCTCATGTACGAAATGCGGTTTTTTGCAACACTTCATACTCAGTTATAGAGTATCACAGATTTTGACCTTTGAAAAATAGCTATCTTCCCTAGTGTGGCTTAAGCTATCAGTACACACTTCGCCAAATGTGCAAATATTTGCCAAATTTTGACAAATTTGTTTGTCATATGTGTACTGACCCCAAACATTGATGTGCAAATATTGTCTAACTTGTAATAGCCAATACTTGAAGCTATGACGAAATATATATATATATATATATAAGTATGCCAAAACAAGTTTTATTTGGTCAACTTTGCAACTCCGTTCAGTTCTCGAGAGGCAAACATGGACAAATAAGAGTTTGTCAAATGTTTGTCTACCGTGTACTGACCTATGGCAAACAATAGATCGTTGCACGCCTGACCTAACCTCGAAACTCCACATAAAAAAAAAATGTCAACAATTCCAGCAGGTGAATGTCAACTCCATATAAAAAAAATCTAAACAATTCCAGCAGTGAGTGTCAAAGAGCAGGACAGTCAATTGAGCGTGATGAAAGAGAGACAAAGAAGGAGAATTTATCGTGACGTCACCATGCACTCTTCTATAGGCAAATGGCAAACGTTAGGCAAACGTCTGAAACTTCAAATAGCCAAATATTTGCCACACTTGAAAAAGTGTGTACTGATTCGTGATCAAACGTCAACATCCCACCGCAAAATCGCTAGTGTTTGGAGGTGATTTTAACCTCCAAATGCGAAATCATCACCTCCAACTTAGTTCAAATACCCACCGCTATATGAATCATGGAGGAGCGTCGATCGTCGCAAGTTTCTCGTTAAACAGTCAATAGCTTTATGGTGAAGATGAATCGAAGCCAAACCTCAAATTTTCAAGAGCACGGATCTGGAGAACCAAATATCCTTTTAAGCTGATCAAGTCCCCTCGGCTTTGAGAACTGCGCCAATGTTTTTCGCCGCGTTCTCAAAAACGTCACAATGTTCGCCCGTCATCGTTCGAGCACCAATCGAGCACTCGTTCGCCACACGTTCGCAGTCATCATCGAATCCGAAAAAGCGGCTGGGTTGTGTGACTGGACGGAGTTTTTAAGCTATTTTGCAGCTTAAAAAAAGAACAATCGCCTCGCTTGACGGGAAAAAAAAGTGTGTCATCGGTCCGTGTCGCGTGTGTATTTTGCAATAAACCTTAAAGCAACCCCCTCCGGAGTGAAACTAAGGTGAGGAAAGGATACTCGCTCTGCCGTCAAAAAGTGACCCATCCCCGGGATTGGGACGCGAATCATCATCACTCGTTTGGAAGTTTTTCTCCGCAAAAGCCGCCCCCGGAAAGCAGTCAGAAGAAGAGATACCTCTTAAGATTGGGCTGAGAAGATAGTGCACAAGAAAGAGATAGCCTGTGGCTGTGTGTGACCGTATACGAAAAAAAAGTGCTGAGTGTTCTGTTGGGTTACATGTTTGGCCGAAATTTGCTGGCCTTTCCGGTGTTCCCTTGGTGTCCCTGAGATTGTTGGACCCACGCCTCGGTTCACGGGTTCCGGATAGTTCCGGTAGTTCGGCTCGGATAGTTGCGCTACACATAGAACAAGAACGCAAACGACGACCGAATTGATGAGGAGAAGCTGAACGAGATTCCAAAATGATTCTGCTCGAGATCAATAACCGGATTGTGGAGGAAAACCCTGACTGTCAAGTACAAGAATGCTATCGCTGGGTGAGTAATGCTTTCGATTATGTTCCGACTCGAATAACTATTTGTCGCACCGTGTCCTATCTGTTAAGTAAGTCACACACTTGGTGCGGTCAATGCGATAGGAATCCAGCGACGAGACGGGAGAAGACGGGCCAAGGCGGTACACATTATATGCCTTTTGCGATAAAAAAGACTGAGAAGACGTATCTAACAAGGCAGACAGGCAGAATTCATGCGAATGTGTGTAGATATGATGCAGCAGAAGCAGCAGCAACAACTCGATGGCAGACGACACATCATCCAATTCACTATAAAATTACTTGCCAATTTGGGTGAACATTAACGTATTTGATACAAAATTGAATAACACAGTGAAGTTTAATTTGTCGTGAATTACGATAGGGCTAGTAGCAGAATCTTGGTCACTGTTTCAATGCAAGTCTCTGAAAGATTCTGTTTTTAATGGAAGGTCTCTAAAGACTCTTCTTAACCAAAATGGTATTAAAGTCACTATTTTCACAGTCAATCTTGGTTTAATAGTTTATTAGAAAATACGTAAACCTTTTACATTTTATGCTTAGGTGAGGTCAAAAAAATAGTGCAAAATTCGAGAGGCTTTCAGAGAATTTTTTATAGAATCTGATTCGACTATTTCACAGGTTCTTCAAAAATTTTTCGAGAAAAAGGTTCAAGAATTCTCCAGAGATTTTCACTGGAACACTTGAGAAATCCCTCTATCAAACTTTTTCGAATATCGGGCTAAATGACAGGAACAATTTTGTGTGGCGGGTCATGTTTTGAATGCATAAATATTTGTATGATATTTGAAAACATTCAGTAAATAAAGCAAATTCCTTTTTGCGGAGAGCAGCACATTCTGCTGGATGTTGTGAGAGTCCCTTTCTAAATCAATTAATAATCTTACTAAGGATAATTTTAACAATATAACCCCTATTTGAACAATGCCCAAGATTTTATGAAAATCATGCTCAGAAATCTGCCAGAATCTCAATAAATATTATTCGAAATTTTAATCAAGCATTTTCAATAATCTAGATCAATTCTGATGAGAAAATGAACATTATGTCGAGAATTTTACACGAATTTTGCTTTGGATTCTTTTAGAATCTCTTCCAATATTCATTCCGAAAACCTACCTTGAAATAAGTAGATGAAAACCCGAATTTAGTACTATACCATTTAATTCCAGTATAGTTTCTATCCTTTGACAGATACGCGTATTTCGAGCTGTAAGGCCGTCTTCAGTGTCGTGTACTAGACTCGACTTGAAGAAAACCTGGGAGGGAGGAACAGATACTACACACGAAATACAAAACAACACTTTTCCAAACTGCGAGATAACTCCAGCTCATCAACGACAATCAAGGCAGGCTTGAGGAAAATTGCTGATTTTCATTTGCTGTGCACCTTCGATCTTTGCGGACAAACATGTGAAAATGGCCAAAGTTTTTCGTACATTTCATTTTCATTTTCATTTTTAATGAAAAAGTGTAAAAGATGCGTGTTTCAATACTTTATATGCAATCAAAATAAAAGGTGCTACCGTTACATTGTTTTTGGATGTGCATGAATTGATTTTCAACCGATTGTTGTCAACTTTGATAAAATGCAAAAATATGTTTTGATGAATTACGCGCTTTTACCATGTTTGTCCACTCTTTAAGATCTAGGCTCACAGTGACGTTCGTGACAGCAAAATCTCGGCTCACCTTGATGTACAGACATTTTGTATCGGTTTCTCCCTCCCAGAAGAAAACCATCGTATGCACACAATATATATTTAATATTTTATTGTTTTTTATTTGAAGAAACTTCAAATTTAAGAGCTATTAGGTACATCTCATTCCTCTTTTGAGAAACTATAAATTTAAGAACTGTAAGTTACATCACGGGAAGTTTAGTAGCTATCAAGTTGAAAACAATGTATTGCCGTTGCCTTGGTCTCTGTTGAGTAGCGTCGTAGGTACCTGTTTGCAAATTTCCAGATTTTTTCTCAAAAAGGCCTTATTTCTATATCTGACGGAAACCGAGTTGAGGCCTATTAAACAAACATCAAAATTGTTGTAGATGTAGATTGCGAAAAATGTTTCAAATTCACTAAGTAGATGCAGGTTATACTACGGAGCGACTGCTCCTTGTATTATTTTACACAGGGGTTGTCTAAACCGCGAACATTATCAAGTTTTCCGTCGGGTTCCTGTAGACTGATGAATTTTGTATCATACTACCTAATAATACCTGTGTCAGCCTGCCTGTACTTCACAACTTATCAACAAAAACACGATTTGGTTTCAATTTCATGAAAAATAACGTTCAATTGCAATATTATTTCAATTGAACTAATATTTCCATACATTTTCTCGATGACAAACTCGCGTACTGCCCATAACTGCATAACAGTCACATTCGACATTTTTTACAAATTGGAGTTAATACCATGGAGAGTCATCAAATGATAAATACTTTCGATCAACTTACTGAAATCTGTGAGATTGTTCTAGAAAATTCGAGAAAAATACGAGGTTGTTTTGTCACATTGGAAATTATAACCGCATAACAGTCACATTGAGATTATAAATGAGTCTCGTAATGTAATAGCAATGAAATTTGTATCAGAATTATTTTCTGACAATTCAATGCGATATGAGTTGTACAAAATATCAGCCTCAAATAAGCACTTTTGAGTTCCTGGTAATTTTTTGAAATTTTAGTTTCCTCCCATACTACCATGAAATGCACACTTGGTATTCAATTAACTCAATGCCTACTTTTGTCGAATGTTACAAATATGCAGTTATGGGTAGCGTAGCACATACATAATGTTCATGGATGACGAAGGATTCAATTAATCACATATTTAATCGACCGCACAAATCTTCTCTTGCTGTAGGGATCTCCATGTACCTTACTTCACCACTTAACACTCTTCTACACTTCAATTTTCTTATTTTATCATCAATTTTGAATGATTTTCAAAAGGCCACATCTAAAGATGATGAAAAAACAAGCCACAACTAGAAGGCCTCAACACATTTTAGAGTAAATAGAGTGACGCAACTCACAGCCCTCATCAGCGTCAGCCGGCGTCTATATGCACAAATCAGAAGGGTTCAAAAGCTTTTGGTGAAGTAAAAGCCTCATTTTCTTCAACTCGTTTTTTCAGTAGAATTTTGTCTAAAATGATAGTAATGAATATTCATTGCTATAAATCAATTTGTTCAGCAACTTTCTGGACAATAAAAAAATACACAATGCTTAAATTTATGATATAAATTTGATTTATTGTGTGACAAAAAAAGATTGCATTTTTCTCTTTGTTTACTTTTTGGAGATGAGGCCTTTTCAATTGTTAGTCTTGAGTTATCCCCTTGTCTATCGTCTTCTGAGCTTTTCCTATTTCCGCTAAGTGTTCCTTGAATCTAACCTCGAGAGACCGCTTTGTTTGACCAACGTGGACCTTGCTGCAGCGAGAAAACTCTCGAAGACTTACTCAAACAGACTCAATTCAGAAAAGTTAACAAACTTACTTTATCAATCGTGTTTCGAAGACGAAATTCTATGCGTTCCGTTCTAAACCAACTCGATTTTTCACTTTTAGAACGTTTAATTTCCGGATTTACAAAACGACGAAAGTAAGGCTCTCCACTTTTGCAACCTAACCGCTACATTCGCCGCTCCGTTGTATGGGAGACAAAGTGACTTAACCACGAATCGAAATAAAACACTATTTGAGTCGATTTTACATTGGTACAAAAACGTCGTAAGTAATTGATTGAAACGGCTTATCATTTTGTCATACATTTTTGTGGGAAATGATAGAAACTACCTAGTGTTTTAACGCGAGCTGATTGCATGCAAAATTTTAGCGATATACACGGTAGAAAATGTTAAAAAGGGGATTCATTTTAAAACAGTATTAGAAGAAAGGTTGGGATTCTTCTTAATTAACTTTCTCAAAACCGTATGAAAAATACTTACGTCGATTTGAAAACGTAATCGAGAACTGATTTTGTAAACACTAGCCTTGTTTAGTGTGTTTACCGGATTCTTGGTAGAGCCTAACGAAGTCTTGACTCTCTCCTTCCCATGGTAGCACAGGTGATCCACCGGTTTGATACGAACGTTAGCTAAACCGAAGTGGTACGATTAGCTCAACAATGATTGGAATAAATTTATGCGCTCATTTGTCTCATCAAACATTGAAATAAGTGACCTAATGGTCCAACTTTTGAAAAACAATAAACTAACTATTTAAAACAATCAAAAAGTTTTATAGTGATTTTGAATAATAGGGTTCATTCACAAATATCATAAAGCTGAAAATGACCATTTTTGACACCCACCCACCCCCTCGTATCGCATTTTGTATGAATATTTTTCGAATTTTGTATGAGCTGTAACATTTTAAGGACACCCACCCACCCCTTCAGCGTTATGAAATTTTGTAGAAACGCCATTTTGACAGTTAAATTGCCGTACAAAGCTGTGGTAAAAAGGTTTAATTTTGTTGACTCTTCTGGAAAACACCAAATCGATTCTGAAGCTGATTGCTTATGTGTCTTTGGTATGGGACGGAGACTCTCTTCGGTGATAGGAGTGAGTGTCGGCAAAGTACTCCGAATATGCTGTCTTTCCTTTTTGTCGATGATGGCTTGTATCGTTTTTTCCTTGTATCCGTTGATCCTTGTCGTCTCGAAAATATATTCCAGTTCCTTAGTCTTTCCGGCTTCGCTGAGGGGTAGAGTCTGCATCCTGTGGACCACGTGGTGTAAAACTGCTATCTTATTCTTTTACGAATGATTCGACGTGTAGGTAATGGACTCGCCTAATCATAAGACGCCGATACGTTCATGCTTCCAGAGGACGATTTGATTTGTCCTTTGAAGGAAGCACCACACTAGACAACGCACTAGCATGCAACGCCCAGTGGCACAGTCGAAATACGTTCCTGACGAAAAGTTTTTCATCCTGAAGCGGTAATCGAACACACACTCCTTGACTCGATGCGGCTAAATGCTTGGCAAATATCGTCGACGTATCTTCGCCATTTATCCGGTAATACTTCTTGTTTCATTAAATTTCCCTTAAGATTCGCCATGAATAGCTCGCACAAAAACGGGAAGAGAGGTAATAAATCTTTGAGCTGTTTAGTGAAATACCTATAAGTAGGTGAAAAACCGAATTTAGTACTATACCATTTAATTCAACTAGAGTTTGTATCCTTTGACAGATACGCGTATTTCGACTACCACTTGCAGTCTTCTTCAGTGTCAGTTACTCGTATCCACTGATACGTGGAACATTTCAAAGAATTCCTCAAATTCGACACTGTGTTTCATAGCAAACGAGTGAAGCTGAAAGTGGATTGCTCAGTCAAGGATGACGGATCAATTGGTGGGCTCGTTTCATGGTACTATTTTTAATCTATAAAATATGTATGACTGCTCATTTTATTGTTACAACGGTGGGACGTAAATATGATTTTTCAACAAACTGTGAATGGTTCGTCACTGTGAGTGTCGACATAGACTCTGTTTCATGAATTATTTATGTGTAACTTTTTTTTCAAAACACCCCTTTCTTTTTACCTTTATTTTTGTAATTAAAAAACTTTGAATGGTTCGACACAACAAGTGTAGACTTGCGAAAGGATCACTTTATTCCAGTGCTGGGAATGGTAATAGTAGTAGGCTTGACTTTTCGCGAAAATCACGTGGCACTCCCAGTACAGTAGTTCAAAAACGTGAATCTCATCAAGTAGCCTCTGTTGGGTGCACGAATTTTCTAAATCATGAGTGTCATTGAAGGCTCTAAATGCGGGAAATGCAGCGGGAAATAGAACATTTTTCTACAGTAATTTCGGGTTGCCCTTAGCAACGGGTGTTTTGCAATTTTCAAGGCATTTGCCTACAGCAGCGATGGGCGTGAGTTTCACTGGCTTCGCTGACTGTGATTGGCTTTGTTTGGCTACTGTAGAGTGAGTTTCAGATTTTTTCCCAACCCTGCTTTATTCAACAAACTTTGGATGGTTCGCCACTATAAGTGTCGGCATAAGAATAAGAGTGTTCTATGATGTTCCAGCCAATCGAGTTTATTGTTTCTTTTCAAATAAGTAAAATATAATAAAACACTTGCTTTCGGCCTGACAGCTGTAGGAATGTTACATTTAGGTATTTGTTCAACAAACTTTAAATGGTTCGTCACCTCAAGTGTCGGCATAATTTTCCTCTACATAGAAATTGTTTATATCAAATGAAAATATTATATTTACATATAAGCATGTTTATAACTCACAAATAATTATTTATCATGGTCTAATCGCTTATCAAAGTGAATCCTGTGACCTAACGATCCTCCCCATCAACAAACATCCCTCCCAGTAACCTTTGTGGAGATGCAGAGGCAAACACGGTCTCCAAATAGCAAAGGTTACACACTAACATTCCTTCCCCCAATCCCACCTGACTGCAAAGACGTGGCCGGCGCCGTTATTGACCCTGTTTAAAGAGAGGCACTGAATTATGCACACTGAAGAAGATTATGGCCAATCCAAGCCGAACTTCTAGTTGATTCTTCTGACTGACTTCGGTCAATGACGGAATAGCAACAATTGATATGTGTAGTCAGTCTAAGCGAAGCTAAGCTAAATTTTGTATTAGAAACATGTTAAACATGTTATAAGAATTCTGCTCAGATTTTTACCACAATCATTATTTGAGAATTTCGCCTAGGGGGTTCGCCTGCGCAGGTTCCTCTTTTTTCTCTAAGGTACTCTTAAAATCTTCATTCCTGTTTTGGAATCTGCGAGGTATTCGATCAAGATTTTGTATGGATCATGTTAAGAATTCAATTAGAAATCTACTCAGGATTATGTGGAAACTCTGTCCAGAATTTTGTGTAAAATTAATTCTGAGGAATCTGAAAAATTCTGCTACTGGATTTGTAATAATTTTGACTAATTTTTCCGTAAAATAATGTATAGAATTGTGTAAGAATCTAGCCTTTGCGATGATATTATGTTCAACTAATTAAGCCTTTTTCCATCATAATTGATTTAAGCTTAATTGATGTTCAGTTTTTCCTATCAAACAATTAAGAAAGTCATGACAGAGTGTTATTGCAATCTTAACAAAATTATTTTTATCATTAAAAAGTACAATTTTTTATTATGAACCTAAAATTGATTCTCATCAGCTAGATTCATGTGTAGAATAATGTTGAAGCTTTAACTTTTAACTTTAAGGAAGAGTGCTGTCAAATTTTGTAATTGGTGTAATCAATTTTTTAAATTGAATAATTTTGAATGATCATGAAATAAATCAAATTTAGAAGAATTGAAAAAAAAAACTTGCATTGAGTCGAAAGTTTTAATAATGATCCTTGGCATGTTCTGACTTGAAATTAGTAGCCAACGATCCAGATATGAGAAGAGTCTTCAAACTCTTCGCGGGCCACACAAAATGACGCCGCGGGCCGGATGTGGCCCACGGGCCCTATGTTGGGCAGCTCTGATCCAGAGTTTGGATTGATTCGTTTATTTATCAATCATCCTAACAATTAACCTACAATTTTCTCAAGGGTCTATGAGTTCTTCTAGTAATCTACATATATCAAGGGTAACTTTAGAACTTATACAAGTTTTATCAGAGGTGACTTTAAAATTTGCTTTAGAAATACCTCACGATTTTTTTGAATATTTTCCCAAATCTCTTGAACATTTCATTCACATTTCTATGGAGAAATGTTTGGAAAAATCCTGGAAGGTCATTAAAGCCTACTTGGACAAATGTTTAAAGGCTTCTTTGAGAAATCTTAAAGAATTACTTATTTGGCTTTACATCAATTATCTTGTTAAAGCCTCGCCAACAATATTTCGCCAATTCCCTCGGTTCATGGCCGCTTCTCTCCATCCTCGACTGTGACCCACGCTCTCCAGGTCCTGGTGTACCTGGTCAATCCACCTAGGTCGCTGCGCCCCACGCCTTCTTGTTCCGACCGGATTCGTAGCGAACACCATCTTTACAGGGTTGTTGTCCGGCATTCTTGCAACATGCCCTGCCCAGCGTATCCTTCCAGCTTTAGCTACCTTCACGATACTGGGTTCGCCGTAGAGTTGAGCGAGCTCGTGGTTCATCCTTCGCCGCCACACGCCGTTCTCCTGCACGCCGCCGAAGATCGTCCTTAGCACTCGGCGTTCGAAAACCCCAAGAGCTTGCAAGTCCTCCTCGAGCATAGTCCACGCCTCATGCCCATAGAGGACTACCGGTCTTATGAGCGTTTTGTACATCGTGCATTTGGTGCGGGGGTGAATCTTTCTTGACCGCAGTTTCTTCTGGAGCCCATAGTAGGCACGACTTCCGCTGATGATGCGCCTTCGTATTTCCCGACTAACATTGTTGTCAGCCGTCAACAAGGATCCGAGGTAGACGAACTCGTCCACCACCTCGAAGGTATCCCCGTCTTTCGTAACACTGCTTCCTAGGCGGGCCCTGTCGCGCTCAGTTCCGCCAACCAGCATGTACTTTGTTTTCGACGCATTCACCATTAGCCCGACTCTTGTTGCTTCGCGTTTCAGGCGGGTGAACAAATCTGCCACCGTTTCAAATTTTCTCCCAATAATATCCATGTCGTCCGCGAAGCAAACAAATTGTCCGGATCTCGTGAAAATCGTGCCTCGACTGTTAAGTCCGGCTCTCCGCATGACACTTTCAAGCGCAATATTGAACAACAGGCACGAAAGTCCGTCGCCCTGTCGTAGTCCCCGCCGAGACTCGAACGAACTGGAGTGTTCGCCCGAGATATTCACGCAGTTTTGCACACCGTCCATCGTTGCTCTGATCAATCTTGTGAGCTTCCCGGGAAAGCTGTTCTCGTCCATGATTTTCCATAGCTCTATGCGGTCGATGCTATCGTATGCCGCCTTGAAATCGATGAACAAATGGTGCGTAGGGACCTGGTACTCACGGCATTTCTGGAGGATTTGCCGCACGGAAAAGATCTGGTCCGTTGTCGAGCGGCCGTCGATGAAATCTGCTTGATAACTTCCCACGAACTCGTTTGCTATAGGTGATAGACGACGGAAGAGAATCTGGGATAGCACTTTATAGGCGGCGCTTAGGATGGTGATTGCACGATAATTTTCACACTCCAGTTTGTCGCCCTTTTTGTAGATAGGGCATATAACGCCTTGCTTCCACTCCTCCGGTAGCTGTTCCGTTTCCCAGATTCTGACTATCAGCCGATGCAGACAAGCGGCCAACCTGTCCGGGCCCATCTTGATGAGTTCGGCTCCGATACCATCCTTGCCAGCGGCTTTGTTGTTCTTGAGCTGTTGAATGGCATCCTTAACTTCCCCCATCGTGGGAGCTGGTTCATTTCCGCTGTCCGCTGTGCTGACGTAGCCATCGCCTTCGCTGTCCTGGCCTTCTGTGCCTGAGTTCTCTGCGCCATTCAGGTGTTCATCGTAGTGCTGCTTCCACCTTCCGATCACCTCGCGTCCGTCCGTCAAGATGCTCCCATCCTTGTCCCGGCACATCTCAGCTCGCGGCACGAAGCCTTTGCGGGATGTGTTGAGCTTCTGATAGAACTTCCGCGTTTCTTGAGAACGGTACAGCAACTCCATCTTTTGGCATTCCACCTCTTCCAGGCGGCGCTTTTTGTCCCGGAATAGGCGGGTTTGCTGTTTCCGCTTCAGTCTGTATCGTTCCACGTTTTGCCGCGTACCATGCTGCAGCATTGCAGCCCGCGCTGCATTCTTCTCCTCTAAAACCTCCTGGCACTCCTCGTCGAACCAATCGTTTCTTGAGCTCCGTTCCACATATCCGACAACGCTTTCAGCAGCGTCGTTAATGGCTGCTTTGACTGTCCTCCAGCAGTCCTCAAGAGGGGCCCTATAGAGCTCGCCCTCATCCGGCAACGCTGCCTCAAGATGCTGCGCGTACGCATTGGCGACATCCGGTTGTTTCAGCCGCTCGAGATTGTACCGGGGCGGGCGTCGGTACCGTACATTGTTGATGACGGATAGTTTTGGGCGCAGTTTCACCATCACCAGGTAGTGGTCGGAGTCAATGTTGGCGCCACGATAGGTTCTGACGTCGGTTATGTCGGAGAAGTGCCGTCCATCGATCAAAACGTGGTCGATTTGCGATTCTGTCTGCTGAGGTGATCTCCAGGTGTACCGATACGGGAGGCTGTGCTGGAAATAGGTGCTACGAATGGCCATGTTCTTGGAGGCGGCAAAATCTATCAGTCGTAGGCCGTTCTCGTTCGTCAGCCGGTGGGCGCTGAACTTTCCAATCGTCGGTCTGAACTCCTCCTCCTGGCCAACCTGAGCGTTCAAATCTCCTATGATGATCTTGACGTCGTGGCTTGGGCAGCGGTCGTACTCGCGTTCGAGCTGCGCGTAAAATGCGTCCTTTTCATCATCAGTGCTTCCGGAGTGTGGGCTATGCACGTTGATTATGCTGAAGTTAAAGAATCGGCCTTTGATTCTTAACTTGCACATTCGTTCATTGATCGGCCACCACCCGATCACGCGTCTTTGCATATCACCCATAACTATGAAAGATGTTCCCAGCTCGCGTGTGTTGCCGCAGCTCTGGTAGATGGTATGATTACCTCTAAACGTTCGCACCAATGCTCCTGTCCAGCACACCTCCTGCAGCGCTACGATGTCGAAACCGCGGGTCTTCAGTACATCGGAGAGTATGCGAGTACTTCCAATGAAGTTGAGAAATTTGCAGTTCCACGTACCGAGTTTCCAATCGCTAGTCCATTTTCGTCGCTGTGGTCTTTGCCGATTGTTCCGGTCCGTATTCTCTCGTTGACGTTCCTGTGCTGATGTGTTTTTACGGTTGGCTTGCAGGGCCTGACACCAACCCCCTAGATTTCCGGAGGACCATTCCCCCTAAATGTTCGGAGGGCCATAGTGCGCAGTTTAGCTTAGAGTCCTTCTCTGGCACTCGGACGATGATCAGCCGCCCCTGACATGGGGAACAGACGCTGTTGTGAGCCGCTCCTAACGTGGAGTACAGACGCTCCAGGTTTGCAAAAGCATTACTGTAAGAATCCTTAAAGAAATCCCTGGAGGCATCTTTAGAGAAATTTTTGGCTGAATTTTTGAACAAGTTCTAAACGGGAGTCTTGGAGGATGTGCTAGATAAATCGTTGGATAATGACTTAGGTTTTTCTTGGAAAATATCTGAAAGAATCTTTGAAGGAATTCCTGATTATCTCTGATTTATTTTGTGTAATTGTATTTGGTAAAAGCAGTTTGTATTCTTGAAGTATCCAAAACAAAAATCTTCGATAAATTCCTTAGGAAAATTCTCAATATTTATCCATCTATCCTAACCTACAAACCTGAAATAATTTCTGATGAAATTTCTTGAGAAAATCATTGAAATATGCAAATAGTAATAAGAGCAGTATTATTTGTCGTTATGTCGTAAAAATAGAAATATTCTCAGACAAATCTCTGATCTGATTTCATGAGAAATCAAACTCTTATCTCATTTTTCTTGATAGGTTTCTTTTTGATCTGTTTTCGCACGAGTAATTTATGAACTTCAACGATGAAGCATACTGATGCACTTGAAAGCTCTTACAAACCATATAAAAATTCATTTGAATAAAACTTAAGCTTTAATATTGTTCAACCTTGAAATAGCTTCAACCTTTATTAAAAAAATGTGGAAGCTTTAAACACTATTGAATCAAAATTATGTTGTCGTTATTTTTTCATCCATCTGAAATTAAAGTATTTCTTGAACAAAGTAGGTAAATGTTCCTGATCTTTTTATTTTAAACTTTTTTGTTAGTGCACTGTATTTAGATGCTTCCTTCCCGAGATTAGTACCTTTGAAGTTTCAATGCAATCTTGGAAGCTGGATTCAAAACTGTTTCACCTTAATAAAGTCTACGGTTTCCTTTAAAGTTCCTCAGAGAATTGTCTTGAAATAAAGGAACTTTTCAAAATGATTCTCGGTAATATCTCATGTAAATTTTACATGGATTTTCAAATAAAGTTTATTAAGTGTTTTCATCACGAACTGTTACAGCAATTATGTCAGAAATTGCTCCAATTATTCTCATACATATTTCTTGTTTTTGTTTAACAATTTATCTAGAAAATCCTCCAAAACATCATCAAGGATGTAGACATTTTTTCAGAGGTATTTTGCAGGAGTTCATGGGCAATCTCTCAATAGATTCGATCTATAATTACTATAAGTTTTGTTTTAGAAATTCCTTTCGGTTTTTTTTAAATGACGCAGCATAACAAAAATAACTATTTTACGTGTCTTAAGGATCACATCATGTGTTTCTAGTCAATTTGAGGTTGTTGAATATGGAGCCGCTTTCAGAAAACCCGTCACGTCACAATTTTCAGCTACATACTGACTTTATTATTGTTCACATAAGATTTAAAGTATGATTTTTCAAACTTTTTAGTGATCAAATCCAGCAAAAATGCAGAATAGGGCTTAGGGTTTGAACTGCACGATGAAATATCTAAAATACCTATTTTTTTAACATGCCTGCAGTCTTCATACAAAATGTTTCGTTTTTTTTTCTTTCAATCGTTCAATGCTTTTCTAAAACAACAAAACTCAACTTTTGAGCATCAAAAACATTATGAACTTTGTTGATAAATATTCTTTAACGCATTTATTGGCAGTTTGAATTTTGTTGTACATTATGCAAATAAGTCGCCATACACGCTGATAGCCGTAGCGGTAAACGCGCAGCTATTCAGCAAGACCAAGCTGAGGGTCGTGGGTTCGAAACCCACCGGTCGAGGATCTTTTCGGGTTGGAAATTTTCTCGACTTCCCAGGGCATAGAGTATCTTCGTACCTGCCACACGATATACGCATGCAAAAATGGTCATTGGCATAGTAAGCTCTCAGTTAATAACTGTGGAAGTGCTCATAAGAACACTAAGCTGAGAAGCAGGCTCTGTCCCAGTGGGGACGTAACGCCAGAAAGAAGAAGAAGAAGACACGCTGATAAATTTGCATGCGTGATTGAAATCGTTTCCTATGCATTTTAAACTGCCAATATCTCAAAAAGCTAGACGTGCTATGATATTTTTAAAAACGGCAATGGATTCAGCAATCCTTGAGAATAAAATAGCTATATTCTGGTGCTTGGGACGAAAAATGTTCCGCAGTGTAATTCTTCTAAAAGCTTTTTTCGTATGTTGCACCCTCAGCTTACACAGTCAGTCGATCAATTGCTATTCAGTAAATATTTCGCTCAAATTTCACATCCATCATAAAAATACCGCTACCACAAACATTGTGTGTTTCTTTTGTTGCTGTCCGATACCAGTACGGTATGCGTAGGCTTATGTCACCCAGATGGCCAAACTTGTGGACAATGTGGTGGGCCTTCCGTTACTGTTTTTGCTCATGGCCCCGCTCCGTCATAATCTGCTGCATAAAGTCTCGATATGGATGGCGGCGGTGCCTTGACTACTCTTTTTGGGAAAGAGCAATGTTGGTGTCTTCTTAGTGAATTCAATTATGCGCAAGCAACCGCAAACAACAAGTACCGCTGCCAAGAGGTGCTGTTAGACGCTTTATTGAAAGAGTTGATAGTTTTTTTTTTGCTTTGTTGGGATTCACGGCTAGTGCTGTAATTTATGTGGGTAAAATCTGTAAAAAAAGGTTCACGCCCATATTTTTCCTTGCAACGTTGATTGCAACAGTTTGGAATGAAGAGGGTGCCTTATCAGCGGATAAGTACTTTATTTGTTCAACCGTCGAACTGATAACGGTGAAGATAAAAAAATGTGTCGCTTTGTCAACTAATTCCCGATAAATATAAACCAACATCACACTTCTTTCCAGTAGACAGCCGATTTGGAACGATTCATTTTCCACTTGCGTTATGAAGGATATCATTCAAACTAAACGTAATCACTGTCTGTGAGCTATGCTTAAGTCTTTGCTTTGCACTGGTCTGCCCATTAAAGGCAAGGAGCAGCATTACTGTACGTGATATCATATGTACATATATTTTAAACTGCATTTTTCTCTGCTCTTAGCTTTCCTTTCCTCTCCGTGGTCAGAACTGGGTAAACTCGGACACGCTTCATAGCTATACAGTATTGGACAAAACATTTGCAACTTTTTCGTTTTTCCATACAAAATGACCAACTTTGGTAAGCTATATCTCAGCTATTTATGGACCGATTTGAATGAAATTTTGGCAGAACATCAGACATAACTTGAATTTTAACATATATTTTTGAGTGATTTTTCCAATCACAAGGTCAAAAGCAGTAACGGTTTGACTAAAGTGAATTTTTTGACGATTTTTTATAAATGACATAACTAAACATTTTGAAGGAATAGCGTCGTGGTATCTTCAGCAAAATTGTAGCTGTTAACGAGATGAACAAGTTTGCTGAAGACAATTTTTGTGTGGAGCTATTATATTTTGAGATAAATTGTTTTGAATTTTTCGTCGAAAATTACACTTTAGTTAAACCGTTATAACTTATAAACTCGTGATTGAAAAAAATATACAAAAATATATGTTAAAATTCAAGTTATATCTGATGTTCTGTGAAAATTTCATTCAAATCGGTTCATAAACCACTGAGATCTAGCTTACCAAAGTTGGTCATTTTGTATGGAAAATCGAAAAAGTTGCAAATGTTTTGTCCAATACTGTATGTAGTCTACTGCTAACTATCGCTGACCAATCGCTTTTTGGCAGAAGAGGCATTTGATGTGATAAGACACGCAATAGCTACTGATTCATGAAGCAGACGTCGAAGACGACTTACTGTAGTTGTTCTTGAGTAGTAGGGTTATTTTGACCCCTGAGTGTGATGTAAATTTGTTTAAGGTCTAAAAACAATCTGTTTTATCCGTTCCTTTCACTTCATACTGCTTGCTACAGATCAACAAATAAATGGTTAGGGTGATTTCCGGCTTCGGCACCATTTGACTATTACGCAGCGTAACAAAAATAACATTTTTGCGTGTCTAAAATAACTATTTGTCTCTTGTAGATTTGGGGTCGTTGAATCTGATGTCGTTATCAGAAATGTTCCTGCAAGTCACAATTTTAAACTACAGGTCGCCAAAGTTGTATGAAATACTTGTTTTATTGATGTTTACATATAATTTAGAGTATGATTTATCAAACTTTTTTGTGATCCAATCCGCCAAGCATGCAAAATGGGACTTAAACTTCCATTTCAGACATAATTTAGTTGAAATTGCACGATGAAATTTAGATTTAATCGTTTTTTTCAACAAGTTTGCAGTCCCCATACTCTTATATGACAAAATGCAACCACCAAAAAATGAAAATGAATATCGAAAGTATTATGAACTTTGTTGATAAGCATTATTATGCACATGAAGTTTGAATTTGTGGCACATTAAGCAAAAAAATTGGCTATACAAGTTGTCTCAAATAGTAAAAAATCCATTTTTACAGTTAATATCTCTAGAACTATTGGGGGCCTTCCTTAGCAAAAAAAAAAACACGCGTTTCAAGATATCTAACAACTTTGTAGAATACAAAAGATATGTTAAAAATCTTAGTAAAAAGTTATGAACAATAATGATTTTAGACGAATTTTTTCATACGACTTTTGTGCATTCTGTTAAAAAATTCGTAACTCTTTTACAAGATAACATTATTTATGTCTTCTACAAAGTTGTTAGATATCTTAAAACACGTGTTTTTACTGAACATCGCACCTCTCTATTTCTTAAATTAAAGAAATTATCGGTAGAAATCGTTTTAATAAGGCTTATTTGTTCAATAGTAAGAACCCATGAAAAGACGCTTATAGACAAATGTTTTTATCATCTGCCGAAAGGGAAGATATGATTCATTCATGATTTTTAAGAGTTGTCTGCGCCATTTTGCGCGATTCCCTAACCTCAAATCTACGTGTTCCACGAATAGAAAATCTTGAATTTCAGCAATAAATTTGCATCTATTGAGAAGAGATCTGTTAGAAAGGACGATTCCAATGATTTACTGTTTGCTTTTTAATCTAATTCCGCCGAATTAACCATTTTTAGATTCGTAGAACAGGTAAAAAGTGAGGTTATGAGTCGCCTCCCTCTGGCCGAAAGGCAGTTATAGGGGCCTAAACTACCGCTTTAAAAAAGAGTAATTCATAAATGACTTTATTACTTTCAAAGATAGCGTGATGATATGTTTAGAAAAAAACTTTGTAGAAAACACCAAAAATATCTAAATTCTTGGAAAAAAGTTATGATGAAAAATATGATTTTTAGGGGCCATTCACATATACAACGGCATATATCTCAAAAAGTAGAAGAGATAGAAAAATCATGAATAATTCATGAAATGAAATAGAAAAAAATCGACAAAGTTGTTTTAAATTGCCAATTCTACAACTTTGCCGAAGACACCAGATGTCTATCTAAATGTTTTGAAAAAATAGTTTTTCTATCTCACTGCTAGGTGGATTGATCACAACACTTTTTTCATCAGATGATGCGCTTTAATATACCAAGAAACTTCTGCGAACAAACTATATCGCTAAAATCAACGGTTTGGGCGCTATTCAAAAAGCGCATGGAATCGACGAAATAAAACACAGTGCATTGTACCTATTTCAAGTAGTTTCAGAGGGTAACATGTATGAAACAACGTAATTGCTTGATTTACGTCGTTTTGTATTTGATGTTTAAAAGTACGCGCTATTCTCGACGGAAGTACCGTGCAGTGAAAATGACGTGACATTACATTTTAAACTTTGAATGATAATTACGAGAGTTAGAGTTATAATTATAAAATCAAAGAAAACAGCGGGATATCACCAAGAAATATGCAATAATTTCATGTATTATTGGGAAGATTTTTTTTAAGGCACTCTGTGCTCGTGGCCACTACTGTGCCGGAATCAGTTGATCTGTAGCTTCTTCTTTACCGATACAGATCTATTTTCAACTTATCTATATTTACATCTTACTTTCACTCTCTCCTACTCTTTTACTCTCACACCGAGCAGGTAGGAGAGAGCTCTGCTGTTAGTGAGGCTAGCTGCCTGCGAAGAGGGTCAGTTTGTCTCAGTCACCATCTGATACTGACGGAGGATGGATGTGCTCCCCAAAGCACGGTCCTCCGTGAGGCGTCTTCTGGTGGCTGGACGGGTTTTTTGTAGAGGGGCTGGGAATCGAACCCATGACCTTCCGCTTATGAAGCGGAAGCGTAACCTCAAGGCTACAGACCCCCCATATATCGGGAAGATGTTGTGTTTTAGTTTACTAGACAAAAAAAAAAAACAGAATATTTTTAAAAGTAGAATGATAGGAATATTGAAAATAGATCGATTGACGATTTCGGTAAATAGTCATTGTAATTTTGGCACTTGACAGTCTAGTTCTCGCAAGTGCTTTAATCCTAGCTCCGTCTATCCATTCTAACGAGTATCGGAACAGTTCTCCTCTGTTGGAGGATGCATTAATCTTGCATTAGAGCTAGGGGTAAGTCCTCTCATATTTCTGATTTTTGGTAACGATGGGAATGGCTCACTCATAGGACTGTCTAGGACTGTACCACCTATTAATTTATATGACTTGTACAATGTTATTCGTAATTTGTGGATGAATTGCATTTGCAATTTCTGGTGGCAAGAGTATCTATCTATTTTGTTTTTTCAATTATTTATTTGGAAAGCTCTAACGTGCGTTGCACTTAACGGAGCCGAAAAGCGATATTGTAAAATACATTCTTACAACTTTTCAAACCATAACATAATTAACTTTTTCTAGCTGTTTTCTTTGGACGCAGCATTTCCTGATGCAGCGAATTAAGCTCGACGTTTATTCGCTCCACACACTTAGAATTAAATGCCGAATCTCGGCTTTCTGAAACCGAGATCCGCACAGCCGACCGCTCGGCATTGATCTCGGTTTACAAGTTGAAACTGATAAACTCGGTTTGCGTTTAAGTGTTCAACTACTGATGAAAACTGACAATCTCGGTATTCTCAAAACTGAAATATCAGCAAAAAAATCAAAACAATCTTTTCTGAGCTACTGATTTCACATCATTTTATTTTTTTTGGTAATTGTGTCTTCTAAGTATCCTAGTGTCCTCGGTAATTCACAAGGAAGTGGCCAATGATATAGTTCGTTAAAATACCATTTCATAGACTTGAAATGATGCATCTTCACTTTGATATCCAATTGAATTGCCTGTTCCGGATGCGATAGAAGAACAAGTTATTGTCTTTTAAAATAAAATATAAAAATGTACCTAAATAATACTTACGTATAAT
>NW_018735062.1:0-32478 GCF_002204515.2 Aedes aegypti | reverse complement strand
CCGCGCCTATAGATTAAACATCGTAATATTTTGAGTTGCTTATAGAACTTATACAAATTATTTCGTTTCTATCAAGAAGAAACAAGATGATATCCCTTAATGTTCATTTTATCCACCCTCCCTATCAAGTGAACCTGCGGCAATGAATTTTTGTCGTAAATATTGTCATTATATTTTGTGAAGTTTTTGCGTAAAAAAGAAGTCATATCTATAAAAATAATGGAATGATAGCCAAAAACAGTGTATTGTATACAGACACTATAAATTTAAGTTCAAACCAAGGATTCGACATACAGTAAGACTGATAGTTATGAGGAACGCTTAAAATATATCCCCAAAGCTGTAATGTATCATCAAAAAATTCATACCAACTTGGACATTTTATAAAAATAATAAATTTCAGTTTGATGAGGAAAATATTCATTGGTAAATTGCATACATTTAGCGTTCCGCGTATTCTTCAAGTTAAATAATTAAAATTTCCATAAAAATTTCTGTATGTTAAGAATCAAAACACCATAATCGGATGCAGACCCCAAAATCAGTTATGTAGAGATTTATCAAAAACTAAACAATAATTGAATTACAATTGATCATTCATCCAAATCGATCATCAAGATTTTATTTTATTATATTTCTAACACTAAAACACATTGTTGGACAATGTTGTACTTGAGCAAATGAGGTCACCGCCGTAACTTGTTTTCCTTTATCAGTTGGCGACGACATCTCAAGAAAACACAACCTGCCTAAACCCGAGAAAAATGACTCAATTTCACCCGAAATATACGTACTTTTCTATTAGCTCTGAAAACTAAAGTATAGAATAGTTGTTTCTTTCAGGAAAAATTGGCACTATGAAAAGTTCTAAAAAGTTCTCAGGAAAAGTTTTGCGAGAAGTTTTCGTTATAATAAATTTATTGAGAAATATAGGATTTTCAAAAACCACAAACTTATTAAAAAAAAAAAACAATAATCGCGAATCATAGATCTCTGGCTAAGTTCTCCAGATCCATGTTCTAAATATGGGTAATAACATTGCACAGCCAATTATATCACAAAAAATTATAGTCATACCTTAATTCCCACATACTGAAAAAATGCGAAAAAAAATATGTCCATTTGTTCGAAGACAGCGATATTGAATGTACAATATTTATCAGTTTTTATTATTTTAACTGAATTAATGAGAGGATCAAAAAAAACTTCTAAAATTTTATCATTTCGAAAACAACATTACAAAAATATTAATAATACATGACAATATTATCTCTATAGCTCAGCGGCATCGATAATCGCGACTACAATAGGTAAATATGAAATAACCATTCGGACACTCTCAAATTAAAAATATGGCAGAAATTACTCATCCCCTATATTTACTATAGTTTTAGCCATCAAGTTTGGAATAATGATTTAGTTGTTTACTCTATTTTATGATAGCACAATTTTTGTTCTCATCTAGAGCAAATTCTAACAAAAATGCTTTTCATAATAATGTCCAGCTCTAACTTTTTCAAAAAACTATCGTTTAGGCAAACTTAGGCAAGAAAAATCTTCTTCATTCGATTCCTAAGTCTTAGAAGCGCGTTTGGGCAAGATATCTCCACGGAAAGTGGCGGGGAGCGATTTGTACGGTATAAAGAAGCTCTTCGCCAATTGTTTAAAGCATCTACAACAATAAGTATCAATGAGTTATCAACAAGGAAAATAAATGCTGCAATTCTTATTTGTACGGGTTTGGATTGACATGAGTCAGTAGAGTTTTAAAGCAAAAAATAAGATTTTTGAACATGTGCAGCTATTTAACGTTCGAGCATGTAGAAAAATGTGTTTCTGTTCAAATTCCTCGTATGTATTTTTCAACTATCTGGTATAGTAGAGTAGTGTTACACTTTGTTGTTCAACCATATTTGGAAATGGGGGTTTTGCCAGCTATTTGAAAATCTGGACGATTGTGCATTGTCCTTAATCACTGAAGTCCCATGATAGCTGACAATCATTTAAACAATATATTTTTTTTTAATCCGTAAAAATATTCAGACGATGATATCTGTTTAAGGAACTTACTACGAACCCCTAATTTTGCTAAAGAAAAAAATAACAACAAAATATTGACGGTTTAGGCGCAAACTTTTTTGTCTTCCTTAGCAGTGTTGTGAAAACTCAATTTCTTACAGCTCACGCTTGAGATATTCATGCGTGAGTTGTCAATCATGCAACTCAGCAGTCAAAAAATCATGGATGAGTTGGTTCACCTTTTAACTCATTGTCTCGTATTTCTACATTTTTACTCACACACGCAATAATTTCTTGTTAGTCCTGGTAAAATTATAGTAATGCTTTCTAACGTAAACAACAACATTTGGGTTTCACGAGTTTTTGCCGGGTTTTGCGACTTTTTACGGTTTTAGTTGATTGAGTTGATTTTGCATTCAAAATCTCAAGCGTGAGATTTGCGAAGCAGTACTCTAATGAGTTTGCTCTCACGGGAGAGCGTATTGATTGATATTTTTTTAATGGGGGTCTATCAACACTGCTTCCTGCCAAGTAACAATTTTAGTTTTACGAATTACTTCCAGGGTGCTATAAATAAACGCAAATAAAACCATGGTAAATGAACTTTTGCCTTCATCGCATCCCCCAAAACCTCTTGGAGGCTAGAACGTGACTAGTTGGCCCACTCTAAAAGAGGCTATGAAGTGTTTATTTATGTCACCCAAATAAATCAAAATAGCATTAATGGTAGCTATTTTGAGGTCGCCTGTTCTAGATGAATGTCGCTTCATCTTGAGAATGATTTTATCATAACGTCGATCTTGCTGGATTTATTCCAACGTAAGCAAAACAAAATAATATTGAAATCAATTCTGTGATAATTAATTTCGGGGCCCTTTTTACTGGAAGTGATTTTTTTATGTAGTGCTCAAATCTTAAGTGCCAAGTGAGATTTATTGTGAAATGTGATGAGAAAGAAGTGAATTTGCCTGTGCCCCCTCTGAAAGTGGCATATATCTAGTTATTTAGCAATCTATATAAATAAAAATGGAATGGTGTTTGTATGTCATGAAATGACTCGAGAACGGGTCAACCGATTTACGTGATTTCTTCGCAGATTCGTTCCTCAAGCGTTGCGACGTGATTGTGTGGAATAATATTTGCGAAAAACTCACCGAAAAAGTTGGAAAAACGGTGACCACAAATTTGACATATTTTGTAGAGATTTTCCATAGCTTACTCTAAAGCCTACTTGGCATTACGAAGTATGCCGGGACAACTAGTTGCTAAAATAAATCCCCAGGTGAAGAATTCAACATTCCTTTGTTTGATTGGGCAGTAATAGTGCTTAAAATTATATTCAGTCAGTTTAATCATCACACCATAGCATCTTATGAGCAAATTCATGGAGATAATATGATTTGAAAAAATGAAATTGTGGCAACCGGAGTGAAATTAATATGGCGGAACCATAATTGATAGATTGCCATCGACAAATGCTGTTTTGTCATCAATAAATACACTAATAAGGGCACACGGTTATGCTTCGGCAATTGTGGATGTAAATTGCTTCAATAAATGCTGATTTGAAGATGATTCAGCTTTTTTTCGTTTTTATGGTGGACTAAGCAGCATTCAACAAAGTTTTGCAGTTTGGGTATGTTATTATGGAGAATATTTCGCAAAAACAATGAAACAGACATTAGGTTTGTCGTTTTTTCATCAGGAATAAGTGTTTGCAATGCATCGCAATGCATTCGCAATGCATCTGAAGGGCCCAAATTGCTGATTTCAGAGGTATAAATAAGGTAAGTTATCAGATTCAAAGTTGCAAGTCAATCAGTTCAAAAGCAGTTTTTATGGCAACAAGGTGTATTATATTAATCTTTTTCATAGCCGTCACAAATAAGTGTCATTCAGCACCACTAGCAGTTTAATGGTGGTAAGCTCCATCGAAGTTACGACGCCAATCGCGTATTATCCTCGATTTTACTATAGTAAAATCGAGGATAGATACGCGATGGCGTATTAACTTCGATGGGAGCTACCACTATAAATGAGGTATATAATATGCTGCAATAAAACTGGTTTTGTAGCCACAAAATTTTAACCTTATACGTTGTCTCTAAAAGGTTTTTGAAAACAACTAAGAGCTGACTTACAAAATATCAACTTCTAGCAACGTTAAATGTCGCCTCTAGCTATCATAGCATTAACGTAAACTGTCATAAAACATTAATAAATCCACACGAATGCCAAATTGCTGTGGAATTGTTACTTGGGTGGGTAATAATATTCAATGAAAACCTATGGCAACGCGACGTTGATTAACACCGTAAAGAATAACAATAATAACACAATTGACAAAATTTCCGAATACGTCAATTGCTTAATTAACTTTTTTTCACAAGCATCGGGATTGCTTTGCGGTCTTCGGCAATGTTGTTCATCGTAAAAATACCTATCGAGATCTGTGTCCAGAATTTTTATAGAGGTCAATGGGCGGCCTCTGGCGATTTTTTCTTCTTGCAAAAGTAAGTTTCCCATAGTAAATCCCATACAAACGTTGAACGGCTGGCGCAAATATATAGTTTCACCGATCGAGCTGAAATTTTGCACAGTTGTTATGGGACCTAAATGCAATCCAAAAAGTGGACTGGAGCGAGAATCTAAATTTTCATATAACCGTGTCCCAGGCTAGTGGGTATGGCTTTGGAACCAATGTGCAATGAGTTACATTAACAACTCATAAAGGGTACCATCAATTCTGGAGCGTTACCATTTAGCAAGAGAATTTCGATCACAGAGCTGGACGATTGTCTGTCTTGAAGGGGATACAGTTGGCATTAATAATGGACAGACGGCCATTATTCCGAAATTTTTCAAAAATGTTTTGTTTCACTCACATATTTTATATGATGTTCATTTTAACCTTTTTAGTGGTGGTTACACAAATACTGCAGGTAAAATGGAACATTCCAATGATTTTTGGTGAACGATGGAAATATGTGAAAATATAGCTATGGGGTCGTCCATAAACCACGACCCTATCTTAGTCTGAATTCACTGCGGAAGAATAACATCTCTATGTTTTGATGTTGTGCGGTAGAACTATACAAATTCATCGTTTTTTTCATTACAAACAGAGATGATATCCTAAAGGTGTTTCATTTTTCCACCACTTCCCTCATGATATAAGATTGAATTGGTAAGAAATTCCATTTGCTGGGGGGTTTTCGGGGGTTAAAACGGCCTCCTCTCCCTGCGACAAAACAATTTATAAAAAATAACCAAATTATTTTTGAAATTCAAAGCTGCAATTCACAAACACTGGGAGAAGTAAGTTTTATTAAGAGTTATGTTTTTTAAGTTGTGGCTTTTCCGTTTTGAAGACCCACCCAAAAAATGATAAACCTACATGTATCACCGGTGTGCCAGAAACCGTTATTAACGCAAAAAAATGTCCAAGAATTTGCCACCTACCATTCGAAAGATATAGTATTCAAGCATCTTCTCCGTGAATTTGAAAATATTTTACCGAGGGAATAAAAGCTATCGAGATTTGAAGGTTTTTGAGCTAATTTGAAAGGGATTTTTACATACTTCACAATTTTCCCACCAGTGGCATCATTATTAGTTTGTAAACTAGCCGTGTAACCATCAAGCATTCAGCACATATAATATCTAAGCATCTTCTCTGAAAATTTGAGATAATTTTCTTCGAGAAAATCAGAAGTTACAGTGATTGTATATTACCATTATTTCTATGAAGTTTAAATAAGAGCTTATTTATATGGCTTTGTTTTATTAATGTACATAATTTACAGAAAAAAAAATATTTATAGGACTGACACTCAGCATTCAAAAGGTTATAGTTGACTTCACACACTAGTTGACTAGCTCTCCGCAGTTCGTTTGAGAAAACTTTACAAAAGACAACATAACTTGAGTACTTTGAAGTTTCGGAAGGGCAAATGTTGAATATTTTCAATTAGCACATTCAATGTTTTTACCATACTAAATCCAATAAATTGTTGTCAATATGTTAATCAATGTGATTAAAGAGCGTAATTGACCGCCCCCTGTAGCTTCTTGTTATTATAAGAGCAACTATACTTGCACAATGAACCAACGGATGCTATTTAGGATTTGTTTGCACCACCCTCAGTGTATAAGTAATGGAATTTTCATTCCCTGTACTAAGCAATATCGATGCCGGCTGCATCCGAATACAGGTCAATTTGGGTTATGGAATAAATGTTTTACGTGTTGCTATCTCTGCAGACCCAAACCTTCTGCACTTTCACGTGAAATCATTGGGAGTTTGTCAAATGGAAAGGGGTTTTATAACAGGATTCGTCTTGGTAAACAAACTACGTTTAATTACAAGAGTCCTTGAGATCATCGCATCATATTCACTGGGTACACAAACATAATAAAGTCAACAAATTAAACTAAAATAAAAAGGAAATTCTTTCATATACACAAAAGTTTTACTGAAGACTCAATATGACGACACCTTTGGTGACGAATCATTTCAAAGATTTGCGTGATGCGAATCATGCAACATCAATCTAAAACGTAGTATCTAAGGAATAGTCGATATTTATAGTATCTAACAATTCAAGGATCTTGTGATTATTAAGTAAAACTAATTCGAATATTAGAAATGCTGCATTTAAATATTTGAAAAAAACTTGAAACAAGGTTTATTTTGACAATAACCGACTACGTACTATTATTTGAACAAATATATTTCGTTGTCAAAATAAATTCTTAACATTCATATTTAGTCCATTTAGAAACAGTAACATAAAACGATCTCAACAGTTTATAATCCATCCTCGACTGAGCAACAAGGAAATCACTTTTCAAATTGTTTAGGTTCACCAACACGCTTATTTTGCGCCATAACGAATCATAGCCCAGCAAAACGCTGAAAATGAATCAAAATGAAAAATGAAACACATTTGCTTATGCGGTAATGAAGCACTGCCTTTCTTGAATGAAAGGTACAAGTTCAATACAAATCTGTTAAGTTAATTTATGTCGTAATGATAAAATGCGTGTTGCGAAACATTATTCCAGACGATTGAAAAACTAATCTTAAAGAAAGGTCTAAAACTTCAAAGTACTCCAGTTATGTTGTCTTTCGATAAACTTGTATCAAACTAACTGCGAAGATGCTTGGACACTATATCTCTTGAATACCGAGTGTCAGTCCCTAATTGTTCCTAATTTATTTGTGACTTGTGTACTTTAATATAGCAAAGCCATATAAATAAGCTCTTATTTAAACTTCATAGAAATAATGGTAAATATACAAATCACTGTAACTTCTGATTTTCTCGAAGAAATTATCTCAAATTTTCAGAGAAGATGCTTTAGATTATCATATGTTTTGAATGCTTAATGGAAAGCTGATGGTTACTTGGTAAGTTTACAAAATTAACAATGATGCACTGATGGGAAAATTGTGAAGTATGTAAAAAATCCCTTCCAAATTAGCTCAAAACCTTCAAATCACGAAAACTTTTGATTCCCTCGTTAAAATATTTTCAAATTCACAGAGAAGATGCTTGAATACTGTATCTTTCGAATGGTAGGTGCCAAATTCTTGGACATTTTTTTGCATTAATAACGGTTTCTGGCACAACCGTGGTATATTGCATATTGAGTTCTTCTTTTGACAACCTGTTGATTCAAAATCCTTCAATGGCTTCAAAAATCAATTAGTCGGCTCAGCATTAGCCAACCTTTTGGTTTTCTCAAAGAGTATTTAGATTCCCGAAGAAGCAATTCTTTAGTTTCAATTATTACAAATAAAAATCCTAGCAAAGATTAAGGAGGATGGCAGTTTCGTTTCGAGGTCGTAAAATCACAAATAGTTGTCTACAAACTGGAAATGCTATGTTGTCTGCAATAATGATTTTCATTCGTTCAACTTGGTTGGTACAGGTCGGACTGGATTATCCGGGGACTCGATTATCCAGGGACTCGATTATCCGGTATTCGATTATCCGGAATTTTAGATTCGATCATCCAGAATTTGTTTTTTGATGTTCTTGTTTTTCAATTTTTATGCATAAATCTGAGATGATTTCTCGAAGAATTTATGATTCTCGCCCTAAAAGCCATTGGTAACCAAGTGTGTAGCTCGATGTCACTGAACAAACGAATGGATTTACACGTTAGTCAACAATGCTATGACGAAGAGGAGATCCTCCTCTACCTCCAATGGTGCTAGTTTTTATATCGGTTCATTCATTTGCTTAAAAACAAACAAGCTGCACACTTTGGTTACCAATGGCTTTTAGGGCGAAATCCCAAGTTATGCGAGATTTTAGTATTGCAATATACAATATGAATGATTTTGCAGTTTTAAACGTATTTAAGAAAAGGGGAGTTTAAAATAGATGAAATTTCGAACAAGCTACGAAGGCTGTAAGTTTATTATTTATATCAGAATATTGTAATTTCGTTTGGCCAATCATATTGAAAATATTCTTCGGGACCTGTTCTTCTATCCCTCACAAGCGTATTTCAGAAATTTTTTTGGAAAAACTACAACCCAGTGCAACAGATTCTCCTTGACTAGTTTATATAAAAATAAACTAGGGTGGACGAGAGAAGTTTAAGTAGGCAAATGTTGTTTCGGTCTTTTGATGTTATATTGAAATTTTGTTTTTAAATTTTTTCTGATCGAAATTTTACACCTTCGCTTTGCTTCCCTAAAAAACATTGTCTTTAAGTTTACAAAACCTATGACATCCTGTTTATAAAACAGAAGCGATAGCCATTAGATCATCAAGCCATTTAAAATAAGAAATCCTATTTAGGATAAACAACCTAAATAACACTCATCGCACCTTTTGGTATTCATCAGTACAGAAGGCGCTTCACAAAATAAAAACCAGATCAGTTATATTGCACAATAGGGTAGGAGTACCCCACCCATCGCCAGCTGTAACTAACAACATGAAAAGGCCAGTTTTACGTCACTTATTATTATTTGTTGAAATTATGTCTTCCTCTCGCTTTGTTGAATTTACCGGATCTTCGTGCTCCGTCGAATCCCCGACAAAGGGCGCTTCCCTTTCTGCAGCCCAGATTCCGGCAATCAACTGACCAACCCTCTTGAAGTGAACGACAGCCAGCCGCTGCGATCGGACATAATGCCACGAGACAAGTGAAAAGTTCCGCACCGCAAATGCAAACAACGCCGAAAGCTGCTTAAGCTCCGCACCGAATGGACAAAAATCCGATAAAAGCCGCCGTTTCGACCCGATTAGGAAAACTTAACAAACGAATACCATATCTTGATATTAAAAAATGATAATTATATACTATATTCAGGACGCTCTTCATGTAATAAAACGGCATAATATCAAAAATAATACCATAAATTTATATAAATAATACCTGTACAATAACATACTGAAGGAGTGCAAAGTGTGCATATGTTCTCAAGAGCTCTATAAGTTATTGAGTGGGTATTGAAAAACAAATTCGAAGGTTTATTATTCCTTTTTGATTTTCACGATATCTTCACTCTTAATCATATTTGATCAGGAAAAGTATAACAGCAAATCTATAACAAGTAGAGGACCGAGGTTCGATAGCACAGTTTGGCATATGATTGAGACTTGCAATCAACTTCTGATCGGGGACTTTGCCGTCGCTGTTGAAGGGTTTTTGTTGCATCGGGGTGGATTTTTAATTTGGGATTAAATTTTATTGGTGACTTTTTTCCGTTTTGGTTGTAGCCCTGCTTGTGAGGCCGTGATGGCAATAAACTATGAAATTATATGCGCTCTAATTGCTTTCATTATGTTGGGAGCGACGGTTGACTGCTGTCGAGGGATGTAATTTGGGGCTGCTTATCCCGACAGTTACGACGTCGATAACATTTTAATCGAGTATCAGGGTGCTAATGTGGCATGTACCTACTTTGGCTACCACTGGTTATCTGACTTGTTTTGTGTAAGAGGAGAGGCTTTCGTTTTCTGGGAACTGCAGCCTTACAAGGTATGGCTTGAAAAGGTGTTTTGTCGGTTGTGGTTTCGTTTGACAGGTGATAAATTGTTTGGAATTTGAACTATCCAATTTGGAAAGCTGATAGTAGCGCTTTTCAAACAGGATTTCTCAGTGGGAGGTAGTAGAAGCCACCAGTTTCAACGAATACCTCCACACAGTGCAAACTATTTCAAGGCTCCATCAGATCAAACCACTCTTGCATACTTTCAGTCAATCAAACGTTCATATAAAGAGCCAATTATTACAAAACTGCAACAAGCTTAGAATATTTCAGCATCAAACGTTTCCGATCTCTCAATTCCAAGCAACAGTAATCTCTGTATTGGCTCGTGGATCAGAGCAGCGGTCGTTTTGTGGAGTAACTGCTGCAGCAATAAAAAGTGCTCCACTTTTGAACCGTCTGAAACAACACCTGCCAACTTGAGGCGAAGTGTTTCCACCTCGGGCTGATCCTGCCATCGACCTGAGCTGCAGGCTGTGCTTGGCTAGCTGGTTAGCTGGTGGCCTCCTAACGATTTCAAAGAAGCAAATGCGCCGGTCATACTCTCTGCAGTGTGGTGGTGTGGCATGATCATTTCGCGTACATTCATTCCCTGCCCCCACAGATGGAGCTGATGTCGATCTCACAACATTAGAGATCACGACCAGCAGTAGCACAATTAAATGTTTCAATTTATTGACAAACTCCTCACCCCTCCTACATCCAGTCACTGACCGCACCAATGCGTGAGGACAACCATGTATGTAGCCGGGAGGGGGGCAGAAGGAAGGAGGAATACAGGTATTTCTCGAAGAAGTAGTCCGAGAATATCTTCATGTATACCTCTATATATTTCCCTATATATTCCTCGAGTAATTCCTCTATATATTTTTTTTCTATCTTTATTAACGAGATTTTTAGCCCTGAGCTAGTTCATCTCGGAACCAACGGCTTTACTTCCCTTCCTCTATATTATTCTAAGTACGTTTCTTACATTTTTTTTTCTATATAAAGTGTCTACTCCAGGTTTTCTTCAAGGAATTCTACGAATTCATCAAGTGAATCCTTAGTAAAACCTCCATTTTACCATCAATATTCCTCAACATACTTTAACAGTAGCTCGTCAAGTATCAATTTCAATGCTTTTTGATCTTAGATGTTACTTATTGAGGTTTTATTGGAGATGCATTAATCCTAACAGATTTAATAAGAGGTCTAAAAGGTCTTTTCAGTAAAACCCACTTTAAATTGCTTTGTAGATACCTATAAGTGCTTCTGTTAAAACTTGTTTGCTGGCCAAATTTGTTGATAATAATGTATTAATTGTATGAATATGAAGGAGCTGTGCAGTGTCTTTTAAAACCTATACTTAAAACCTCAGCTTGCTTGTCTTACAAAGTCATCGATAAAACTCATTATACTGCACTAAGTTATGTTAAAGCCTTCTTAAAACTCAACTGTATGATGTATGTTGTTGAAATGCAGTCTGCGTGTGATTACCGATATAATTATGTAGATAATGAAAATCTTGTAGAGTATTATGAGTTAATCAGAACACGAAATAAATGGCAAAACTTTCCTCTCGTAGAATTATCTGACTACCGTGTGCAGCATATTTTCCCCATGCTCGCCTGAACTTCCAGTTCTCATGAGACAACTATGCTGCACACAACAGCTGAGATACACAAAAAAGCATTCATTTTCAGCCACGCAAAAGTGTTTATTTTAATGTATTATTATGAGTCGGCAGACCATCATGATGGGTTTCAATATTATAAAAAAAGTTATGATTAATAAATAATGTTTGATCGTCAGCTCTTTACATTGGTTTTGTTCCGTGTTTTAGGAATATCGCAGAAGATTTAATACCACTAGTTGAGATCACAAAGACTGTACAATAGCTCTTATTTATGTTTTATAGTACACTACAAGGGTAGATGTATTCATATTTAACAAAACTAAGAAGTTTAGAAACGGTTGGTATAAGTTTAAACAACTTCCTGTAGTGTGGGCCATTCGGGTTTAATGGAGTTTTATTAAGGTTGTCAAAACTAATAATTTCTAAAATAAGTTTTTAACAATATGGCCTCAACAACAGCTTGAAGTATGTGAAAAAACTAAATATGTTACATGGGTCGTAAATGAATTCCTCCAAGATTTTTGATTAGAAATTGAAGATTGAAAATTGAATTTCGCTAAGTAAGAATCTCTCAAAGAAACAGCGAAAAAAAAATATTTTGAGGTAGCTGAATCTGTTGTCGTTCACAAAAATTCCATAAACGTTTGGCTTTCAAAGTATTGATTGTTAAAAATGCTTTATTTATCGATTTTAGTCAACTTGCATGCAAGATTAGTAGCATGTACGCCAATTTATGTGCTCTTTTTTACTATAGGAATCAGTTTTCAGATGCTTAAGAATGGGGCCTTCCTTAGCCGAGTGGTTAGAGTCCGCGGCTACAAAGCAAAGCCATGTTGAAGGTGTCTGGGTTCAATTCCCGGTCGGTCCAGGATCTTTTCGTAATGGAAATTTCCTCGACTTTCCTGGGCGTAGAGTATATTCGTACCTGCCACACTATATACGAATACGAAACTGGCAACTTTGGCAAAGGAAAGCTCTCAGTTAATAACTGTGGAAGTGCGAATATGAAGAACACTAAGCTGAAAAGCAAGCCCTGTCCCAGTGAGGACGTTAATGCCAAGAAAAATAAGAAGAATAAGATGCTTAAGAATGCAAAAACTTTAAAGTATGTATTATTAAAAAGATACTTAAAATCATTAAGAAAAGTATTTTATTTGACTATATAAAAAACAACAAAATTTTTATATTGGTTGCAAGCTTGTAAAAAATCGATTTAATCGATATTCAGCCAGGCAATTTTAATCAAGCTGTGTCTCATACAAAAGTTTGAGCATGCTCGATGGATTGAGTTGTTGAAAACACTTTACAGTTTAAAATTTCATTCAAACGTGAATAACGCTAGCATGTTCTACAACTCTAACGACATGTAGCCAGTGCCGTAGCGTGCGGATGGCCAGGTTGGCACCCGCCAAGGGCGCCAGCTCTCAGGGGGCGCCAAAATGCGTTACGCACTTGGCAAAGTTTTGGAAGAGTCATATTTTACCGAACCGTTCAGCTGTTGAGATTTCACAGGAATCCGTAAAATAATTTAAGTTTGTAGTTGATGTCATTTTGATTGAATACTAGTCAAAATACTTTTTGATTGCATTCTGAGTATAATTCTACAAAATTCATCACTGCAATGATCATATCGTCTTGGATACAATTTTCAAAGAATTCCCTGACAGAATCGTAGATAAAACCTCTACAGGGACCTGACAAATTTATCTTCAGAATCCTAAACAGAATATTTACACCAATTTTGACTTAAAAAAATATGGAATAAGAATTCATTCAGACGAACTTATCACACACAATTCAAAAAATTTAACTCATAGTATTGAGATTTGTTATTAATATATGCTAACATTGTTCAAAGCTTATTATTTTTCCGCCGATTTTTTTCACGCTAATATAATGGAATTTCATCAACAAATGTATTAAAAACACAATACTCAGACAGTTCATCTAAAAACAAATTTTAGGGTTTTATTAAAATCAATTAACAGTTCATGTATTTTAAATGTAAGTGAACACTTAAGCTTTAGCATGATACTTCTTCTGTGTTTTTAAAAATGAGTTCATATAGAAGCCGCAGAAAAAAATTGAAAATAAACCTTTTGGAATTTTTATGGTAAGTTTAACGTGTTTCATGAGAAAAAAAAGTTTAATTTTGACTTTGACTAGGGGCGCGCAAATAGAGGTTCGCCAAGGGCGCCATGAGGCAACGCTACGGCTCTGCATGTAGCACAAAATTGTGACGTGCTGGAACATTTCTCAGAAAGTCAACGAATCCAAATTTTCTGAAAACCTCATTTTTTATTCTTTGATATACGCCAAAAGGTGTGTAGTTTATCTATACAACCCTGAAGCATTTTTTGTTTTAAGGGAGAAAATTCCTCCATGAACTGTTCCTGGAATTCTGGAAAAATAAAACACTATGGAAAACAATAAGGGATTCTTCCAAATATTAATCTAATCTTTAAAGAACCACCTACATAATCTCTAAGAAAAAAATATTTCGCATTTTTTTTTAAGAAATTACATTTGAGTTTCTTTTTTTGGCATAATAGATGTTTGTTTCATCAGTATTCTTCTTTTTTTTTTCGAAATATCCTCAGATATTTCCTTACAAAACTGTTTCTGATAAATTCTTTGGAATTTTTCCCTGAAAACTTCATTTTTTTAAAATGCAAAGATTTTCGCAGTATTTGTACAGAAAAAAATCCATTTATTTGTTCAGGATTCGATCAGAGTTTCCAAGCATAGACAGGTCTTCCCCAAGAAATTTATTTAAAGAAATGTTCGAGAATTCCATCTTGAATTGCACCAAATATTTATTGCATTAAAAATATAAATATTTTGCATGGACAAAAAATCACAAGTGGAGAAAGGGTGTCACGAAGTCCAAAATAAATGGCCACGTTGTTAATGGACGGCTTTTAAGGAAACTATTGATAATATTTTGGACTAGATTAGAGAGAAATATCTGGAGAGTTATATATATCTGAAAAAATGAAGTGTTCAAAAGCAAAAACTACGTACATATTTTGAAGTAGTAAATCGATGGGAATTCTTAAAGAATTCCAGAAGATATTCCTTTGGAATTCACAAAGAAGTTTCTTAAGATAAAAAACAAGAAGAAATTCTTGGGGATATTCGAAGAAAAATATATTGCAGATGTAACAGAAGAAATATTTTGAGGATACTTGAAGAAAATAAATGGTTGGATTTTTGCAAAGATTCATGAAGAAGATCTTTATTTTTACCAAAAAACATTGTCAGTATCCCTGAAACAATTCTGAATGAATTCCAAGTATAGTTCCTGAAGAAAAAAAAAAAGAGCAAACAAAATTAAAAGAAAATATCTTGGATGTGTCATTAATGGAAGTGTTAGATGACTATCATATTATTAAATTGAAACTACTCGAATGTAGTTCAAGGAGAAAATTTTCGTTTGAATATTTTTTGGAATACATTGATCATGTTTCGGGATTCTCTCTGAGGGGTGTCTAGAAAAATTGTGGAAGTTCTCTCTGTTCTTGTTGATTTGAAAGCAATGATGTCTTCAAAGAAATGTTCGTAATTAGAGATTTCCGTTTTCTTTGAAAAAAGTTGAATACGATGATCCATACTTAGATTTTATTTTGTATGAAACTTTTTTGTTTGAAGAAATTCGTGGTTGCGCTCCTCAGTAAACTTTTGGAAAATAATTTGAGGAACAAGTTTTCTGAAGACAGTTTTGATTTTACTTTTCATTTGAACTCAGTAAAATAATTCCAAAAGGCTTAACATAGGATGAAAAATCAATTTTGTTTTTTGTTTTCAGTTTAACATGAATATGTTCTTCAGAAGAATTGTAGAGGGAGTAATTATACACATTTTTGGCATGACTTTTGCTGCTAAAACTGCAAGAACGTTATGTTTTTATATTAAGTTAATTACCCTTCGAAACTCGGAGTTCAGCTGTAACTCCCAAAGATTCTGAAATTATCGGCGTGCTGGTTCAGCTAATTTGTAAGCAGCGTTGCCAACCTTCCAGATTTGTCTGAATATTCCAGATTTTTTGAGGCCTCATTTTACAAAAAATCTGGAAGATCCAGATAAAATTTTAAATGAATTTGTAAGGTTTTGTAAATAATTTGTAAGGTTCTCCATGTACGACAAAAACGATCCAGACTTTTCCAGACAAATTTCCAAAATCCTCCAGATTTTTTAAAATTTGACTTGGCATCTCTGTTTGTAAGTGCTAATTAGATTTACAACTTTTCCATATACTTTTAACTATGTAATTGTAACAATTGTTAATGTGAATTAATAAAATAGGACCAACTCTGAATTTTACTTTAAGTTATTCAAACATTGCTTCAAAAAGCAGCAATATAATTTAAGTTATATTTCTAAAGTTTCCTAATCCTGTAAACCTTTCAGTAACCTAAGCTTCTTTAATATTTAAGATTATTCCACCGCTGCCACAGCATTGTACCACTCTGAAATAACATTCAAGTTTCTGGAGATGCATTGGCATAACTTTTTTCATGTTTAATTATGACATAACACTGAAGTACTAATAATATCTCATAAATCATAAAAAGTTTGCGACAACAAATAGAGTGCAGAGCTACTTGGGCAGAAAAGTAAATTCTCTTATTTTTTAAAAAATAAGTTGTCATAGTTTTTGCAGCAAAATTTGGCTTATGTATTGGCTTCCGAATGCCGACAAAAGAAAAAAATCAGTAAATATGTCTATATTACTTCAACTACAACTCTTCTAAACACCACATTCACGTAAAACTGAAAACAAAAAAAATATGCAAAAAAAAGTTATTATTTGGGTTTATTCTGAGTTAACACTTTAAGAACTATGTTACTGAATTAAAATGAAGACTTAGATCAAAAGTTTTTTAGGCAAAGTCGTCCATAATAATATGGTCTAAAAATTTGCTTTAGAACACAATCACGAATTTCCTCAAACAGAAAACTTTGGTTTAAAAATTGCAGTTTAAATATGAACCACCATTTCCAATTTTTGTTTTCCTATAAGATGCAAGACTCAAACACAAGCAACTTTTCTAAATACAGCATACGTCTAAAACCAACGAGAACAGGGCTTCTTCTTGTTGAATTGGCGATTCAGACCATTGTGCAATTGAATCTAAAACTATTATTTCTTCCAGTGCAAAACTCTTGCATAACTTATGATCTCGCACTAAGAAGCATTGGTTATCGAGTGTGTTGCTCGTTGTTTTGTGGTAAATGAAGAAAAACTACCACCACTGGGAGAAAGAGTGAGTGATTTGAAGATGAATTTTCACGTTATGAATGTGTCCTGTAATTTAACTGTAATTTTTCCACCATTTTCATTATTTTTGCACCATTCTTTTCAGAATAAAATTATGAAATGTTTGTTAAACGGTGTATAGTATTTGTATCATGATCGGTAAATTTCGTGGTTGCTCGCCATTCCTGTTGGCAAACCTAGCTACTCTCATGAGGACACCGAAATGGACCGGTCGGAATGATCGAGCTCGCTTTCATTCCCAGGATCTAGTGCACATTCTGTATGTGTATCAATGTGGCAATTAAGATCGCGATTATTACCGAAACGGTGCCACTAAATCCTGCTCCATCGCCAAAAAACCTTTATTGATCCGGGCACGACCGCCAGCTCGGTCACACCCCAATACCCTCAGAGATATCGCCTGCGAACAGTGGATCAAGGCTTTGAAAATCGTGGGAAAAAAATACACATTCTTAATATTTTAATAGTTTTGATCATGACAAGTGTTGTGGAACATTATAAAAACTTTATTTGCATGTATTTTGATGAAGATGAGAAACTGATGTTTAAAAGCAAAAATTCTTCAGGGAGGAGCCTTCCTTAGCCGAGTTGTTAGAGTCCGCAGCTACAAAGCAAAGCCATGTTGAAGGTTTCTGGGTTCGATTCCTGGTCGGTCCAGGATCTTTTCGTAATGGAAATTTCTCCGACTTTCCTGGGCATAGAATATCATCGTACTTGGCACACGATATACGAATGCGAAAATGGCAAGTTTGGCATAGAAAACATTCAGTTAATAACTGTGGGAGTGCTCATAAGAACACTAAGCTGAGAAGCAGGCTCTGTCGCAATTGAGAACCTAATACCAAAAAGAAGAAAATAAAACAAAATTTAATGTTTTTAATCATTTGTACCTATACAATGTCCAAACACGAAGAAAATCAATTATCTTTCTTTGTAGATGTATGTTAAGCTTTGTATTGTATTGAAAACATGTTGAGATATTGAAATTTTACCAGATTTTTATAAAATTGGAACTCTGTGCTTCACACGTTGTCGTGGCCTCAAGGCAATTCTTTTCCCTGTCCATAATGAGGTCATTACTGTGTAGCACGAGAAAGGAAATTCGGTACTTACTTTAATCAGATTTATTTGCTGCAATAACAATAAATGAAATTGTGCGACGGGTCGAACATTGCAAATCGTTTCCACACCGGTGCGCGTTTTTTTCGTAAAGCAGCAATAAAGAGAATGGCACTCGACCCAACGGAAGTCGCATTGCGTTGCCATATAATTTTACGCATCATTGCAAGTGGGTGAGTTGCAGCAGCTGCGTACCCCACGCAAAATGGGAGCTTGATCTTTTACATGCTGACCCTTCACCAGCGCGAACAGATCATTAAAACAATAGCATATTGGAAACTTTTTTTTCCAATTTCAAATTCGACACAGTTTTTACGTTTAATCGAGGAAAATTCCAATTGGATATGCCAATTGAGTTGTGATTGGGAAATTGAGCCCCTTTTAATGAGTTCGGCCCGGTCATGAGGATCTGAGTAAAGAAGTCAATCTGTAATAAATACTCTGAGGTGATGTCTGTTATTCGGCAGAGAATGGACTAAAGGCTACAGTCTGAAATTGCCAAGTCGTCAGTCTAATGTATTACAGTCGACTCTCTACATCTCGATATAGAAGGGACCATCGAGATAGGGAGAGATCGAGACATAGAACAAATTGTTTATGAATACTACATTGAAAATCACTCAGTTAAGCTAAGTATGCTGTTCCGCTCAAGAAAAGTAAAAATTTCTGCCCAATAAATGGTAAAAAAATTTCGTACAGTGAAGCTCCATTTGAATTGAAATTATTTTTCAACTGCGTACTGCGATCAAAGAAAAATGCTTTTCTTGAGCATTTCTCATGAAATTTCCCACGCATCGAGATAGGCGATTACTATTCTGTTGAAGTGAAGAGAATTGAAGAGAATTTTTCATTCTCCATATCTCGATGTGATTTTCATTTCCGATTTTACCTCCGTGTGTCGATATGCCCATTATCAAAGGTTACTATACTAGATTTTTGGGATTCAAAACAAATGACGAAGACAATATGACGTCTATTTTGTTTTTTGATTTTCCTGGTAAAGCGAAGTATGCACTTCAACAGAAACAACAACAAATTGCAAACTCGCCTCTCACGCCGAGGACCTGGGATCGAATCCCATCCCCGACATAGTCACTTATGACGTAAAAAGTTATAGTGACGACTTCCTTCGGAAGGGAAGTAAAGCCGTTGGTCCCGAAATGAACTAGCCCAGGGCTAAAAATCTCGTTAATAAAGTCAAACCAACCAAAACCAACAAGTTGCAAAGACGAAATGACGTCTGTTTGTTTTAGTTTTCCTGGTAACGGAATGATTTTCAATCTAGTTTTTATAATAAAAATGTTCTATGTCTCGGTCTCTCCCTATCTCGATGGTCCCTTCAATATTGAGATGTGGAGAGTCGACTGTACATAGGTCCTTTAGTAACGATCAGCGAGCTTGCGATTCTCAATATGTTTTCAGGAAATGTTCTTTTCTATTGAAATCGAGATCGTGTCTTCTGGTCCTTATGTGTAGAATAATGTCAAAAGTTTTTATCTTTCGACAAGAAAAAAATTGATCATTATTAGGAAAGTTTTGGATTTGAAGATTATATAAAAAATACGATGTTTCAGTATTTTTTCGAGCACATCAAACATTTTTCGTGTAACACATGCCAATGTGAAATCTCACTGTTTTAAAGATCCCAAGCCTCCGCAACACTGCATTAGGCTGTGCGCTCTATACAATTTCTGACTTTTACTGCGAGCCTTCTTTTCAAGACTCCCGTGAGCAAAAGCACGAAAACAGGACTCGCAGTATAAGTCAAGAGAACAGAAAAACTATAGCGGCGTAAACAGCCTAATTGTTATCTCAGAGATAAGAAAATAGTTTGGTTTTTCAGATGTTTTCAAGACAGAGGTTTGAAGTTTATGAAACCTTAAAAAAATATATTATTTTTTTCAATACGGGCTTTTGCAGTCAGCTGTTTTATACTGTTAGAGGTTTGTTTGGCGAGTCGTTGTTTAAATTCACAAATATTCGCATGAAATCTGACGAGAGTCAGTAAATGAACCAAATTTATTTAAGAGAAATCGAAAACCAAATAAATGCTGTTGAACGTCCTGATGGATATTGATAGAGTCCCTTTAAAAATATGCAATAAACTTGCACAAGATATTTTGTAGAGTCTACCGTTTCGATTATTATTACGGACAGCTTCAAATTTCGGACACTCTACTTTGTATGGGAAACATTTCACACGACCCCCAACATTAGGAATGCAACGTGTGAACTGAACTTTGCACCGTTGATTGCGTATATCAGTAAACCGAACGTCCCGAGAATGATTGAAGCAAATGCTACGAAGGACGAATAAGTCGTAAACCGTAGTAACTGTCAAAAGCTAACTACAAATGCAATGCGAAAACCTATGCTGGCAGCTATTACCGTTAGTAATGAAGTGAATAATTGCTTACATTTATGTTGTTCTTCTCTCAAGCATTGACTGTTTCTTGATTAAAGAACTGTATTTTAATGATGCTTTATCTTTCATTAAAAATATAAACTGTTTCTTTAACATTCAGCTTTGAAATTCAAATTTATGCTAATTATATTTCACTATTGTATTCAATTTCAGCCAAACGGCATTCGGCCAAATGGCATTCGGCCAAATCACCCTTTCGGCCGAACGGCATTAGGCCAGATGGCATTCGGCAAATAACCCGGAACCGATTTATTTTATATGCTTCTTGACACTGAAGCCTTGAGTGTCCGTTATATGAATGAAAACGGTACCTGAGAAATTTTGGCCTTTATGAAACGCCCACGATTTTGTAGAAACCATACTCAGAATTCTGTCAGAATCTCACCTTATTTGAAATCCTGCATAAATTTGTTTGAGGCTCACGACTCGGAAATAGGAAGTTTTGCAAACACCTTGGTCAGTATTCTGTCCAGGATTATACAAAATTTATGCCTTGAATTTCTTCAGAATCATACCTTTGAAATTCTGTCCAGGATTTGAGAAAATTACGTACTGAGTTCTATTAAAATCCTGGCCAGAAGTCTATGAAATCCTATTAAAGATTCTGTGAGAATCTTGTTCATTTAGGTAAGGTACCGTGGGGTAAGTGGATACAGAAAAATCAATAGTTAACTTCATTGTTATGTACAGCTAACGAAAATTATGTTATTTCAAATTTTTTTCTTTGGCTAACAAATAAAAGACTAATATACTTCAAATCATCGAGTATTTCGATTTTTTTGATTGTTATGTATTGAGTATGAGGGACTTAAAAATTTGCGCCAAATGATCCACTTGTTCCACCATGGTGGGGTAAGTGGATAACAATAGAAAAAAAGTGTTCTCAAAACAAATGTGATGTAATTATGTATAGTAAAAATGAAATTACTCTCGCTCTTATTACTAGTGCTAGTTATGGTACATTTCAATACTTTAAAATTAAAAAGTATCTTTATTTAATCAAAATATATTTAAGAATATGTATACATTAGTTTACACTAATTCGCACAACAAAAAAAAACATTGTAAATAGAATAATTTGGAGAAAATCCATCCATTTATACACATAAGTTATACAGAAGTATTGTAGTATTATTCCTAACGATGTTTTCTAAAAAGCACTCGTGATTTGAACATATTAGTTACATTTATTTTTGAATAACGAACTGAAATCTTTTTATTCTATTTATGAATATGTTTTGTATCATCTGTCTAGAATAGTTTATATGGTCAAATAAGGGTACGATAATATGCTTTCAATTGGAGAATTAGTATATTCTGCTCTTTTGCAACTCAGCTTAGATAAACCACGAAGAGTTTCGTGTGAGTTTTGAAATTATTATTATTATTTTTTTTTATACCAGAAAGGTTAAAAAAACTTTTAGGTGGATTAATTCAAATTCTCTATGGTCAATTTGACAAATTTAAGCTAGGAATTGAAAAAAATAAAGGAAAACAACATTTGCGAATATTGAAACTTATTAAAATTCTCGTAAGCAGTCTTCCAATGAATGATAAATATACTTGATCTACTTACCCCATCCCATTTAAAAGTAGGGGTAAGTGTACCATATACAATATATCTGTATTCATTTATAAAAATCACATATTTTTCATTGTGATTTCATTCAATTAGAACTGAAATGCTCACCATGGGTTGAAAAAACTAATAGAATTCGATTTAAGACAGAGATACAATGGATTTTTGATTGAAAGAAAACAATTTTGAAATTAATTAATTTTCGCAATTAACAAGTATGCTTGTATTAGTGTACGTGTAGTACCAGTTTTGCAATAGTATCAGTGTTGACGTAAGAATATAACCTAATAGGAAGCAATGGTGCGAAAACATTCAACATATTCAAGTATTTATGCTTAATATTGACGAATGATCCACTTACCCCACTGATACACTTCCCCCACTGTACCTTAATTCAAAATATCCTCTTTACTCCTCATACTTCATTGAATTCTAGGGTCAATGATGAAAACTGAGACTGCACAAGCGCTTCTTAGTTTGTATGGGAACATAGAAAAACCAAATCAATCACTCTATCAAAGATGCTAAGACTTTGATCAAGAAACAAATGAGCGTCGTGGAGCAAAAATAAAATTTTGAACCACTTGTTGTCGGTAAAAATCGTGTTCAGAGATCAGGACGAAAAGTTTCCTAGATTTTTCGAAAATTATTTGTTTCATAATTATACCGAAGATTCTGTGTTATATTATTCTATGACTAAGTTAAACTATGATTGAAAATTAAATCTATCGGCAATGGATTTTGTTCAGGCTCAATTTATCGAATGTTGAATGAAGTAATGGTAAAAATGTAAATATAATTCAAAAAAGATTGATCTTCATTTCCTGTTCTACCGAAAGATTCAGTTTTTTCCCTGAAATCATTGTATGAATCAGCAATATTTGATTTCCAACAAGGCTCTGCAGTAAGTGCGGACAGAGTTGCTGAAATACCCGCGAAAATGTATTTATCATTCAAAACTAAAACAAAATTTTGCGTTGGATTTTCTTCAGATTTTTATCATGAAGTGCTTGAGGCATGTCAGAGACAGCTTCAAGATGTGTAACTTGAATGAGTTTTAAAAGAATTGTTCTCTAGCTATTGTTTATACATAATTGAAACACATACTCAAAAAGTTGAATCGAATGCATTCATAAGTATTCTCTAGAAATTTTTTTCTAATATTTTGCAAAAAAATAAATTAACTTCTGGTATAATGATAGGCGAAATTTTCGGAAACAGCTTCTTTTTTTGAATTTTGTGAAATAAATAACTATGTCCTTGAAAAAAAACCATGAACACATTACTATACTCAAGCAGCGGTTACATGATTTCAATACAGTTCTGTAATAAAATCGATGCATTATTCATAAATATAAGGTTAATACAATATTTGTTTTAAAACCTCGAATTTCATGCAATGCTAGTGCACCAATTGTTTTTCTGTAAGAATCTAATAAACATTTTGAATTGGGTCTTGCTATGCGTGTTTAAATTTGAAAGATGATTTACTGGACTATTTTCGTTTGAAAAATACTTCTCAGATATATGGTATGGAAAATATTACAGAAAGTTTTCCTCGGTGGGTAACAATGTTTTATGAAGAACTGCAGAAGATTTTGGAAAAAAAACATAAAATGTAGTTCTACCAAAAATTCCAGGAAATTCCGCATATGTGATAATAGTTGAAGTTTTAATAACGTATTTCTTGTAAGGTGAAGATGCATCGAAGCCAAATTTAAATTTTTTAAGAGCACAGATCTAAAAAACCAGACAACGGACCAAGTTTAAAACTTGATCGAATGGTCACTAGGTGGTGGTGTCAACCCAGACAACCAGAAATCGCATGAAAGTTCACGTTACAACTCGTTTATTCATACTAATTACATTAAACTCGCTAAACACCGTGGATAAACTCGTCAGATTGATGAGTTTCCTCGCATAAAACACTTCTTTTTCTGAGTTCATTTGTACATTTTGTTTCGTCCCGTACACACGTACAAAGTAAGTTGGACCAATCCGTAGCAGCTGTCAAATCATCATTTGTTATCATAAGTTAAGTCGAATAATATTGCAGGTTAGTTCGGTAGAATATTTATACACTCGCATTGTATGTTATTATGCATCACATAATATATGCACGCATATCGCCTCCACTTTTGTACGTAGAAGGCCGTTTCGCAACATCTTGTAAGTGAAATTTTGCCATATAAAGCCTATAGGTGATTTCGTTATACGTACATTTTGGTTGTCTGGGAAATCGATCAAGTTTTCCCTTCAACTGCTCTCTGGTTTTCTAGATTTGTGCACTTGAAAATTTGAGGTTTGGCTCCGATATATTGGCACCTTAAAGTAAACGAATAAACGTAATGATTGTTAAACCTGTTTCTAATATTTCAAATTCATAAACCCGTCCCAGTAAATGAAAAAAAAAACTTTTAAATTGATACCATCTCTGTCTTCAACTCAACTTGTTTTTATAGTTTCGAATATGGACGTTGTGGAAGAACTTAAATAGACACTGGGACTAACTTATTATGCGACTAAAAATACACTAAGCTGAAGCTGGTCTTAATGTCTAATCTAGCTATCATATGATGTCAGTAGTCAAAACTGTAAAACAATTTGGAATCGAGTCACTTTTAAATTAATTATTTGGGTAAACGTTGATTGAAAAGAAAGTTCGGGTCGTTTTACCCGACATGGTCAAGTGTTCCACCGGGATAACTCCGATCCGATGGACCTTGTCAGATTTTACAATGATAATGAAACTAGACATCCAGACGATTCCATTCGAACTAAAACGAATTAATTATTATTAATTATGACTCAAACTTTTTTGTTTAAGGAACTTTGTGGTTACACTTTTCGACAAACTTTAAGAAAATGTTTTCATAAACATTCTTGTCGAAGACACTTTTGATCTAAAACTTAATTTGAGCTAAGTAAATGAATTCTGACAGTTTTAATTAAAAATGGCTCCGAAAAAACAGTTTTTCGGTCTAACTTTTTTGTGTTCAGTTCTACGTAAATGTGGTCTTCAGAAGAATTGTAGAGGAAGTAATGGCACACATTTTTTCTGGACATTGAAATTTGAAAGTTATTGACAAGTTTAAGTGAAAAACTATGAAATCTTTAGATGCCTATAAATCATGGAGTTGGCTCAATAAAATTTTTCTTTTAGCGGTATTCAAAAGGCCATGCGTTAGACAACTTTTGCTGTAAAAACCGTGGAGAACGTCATTTTTGTAAATCGTGACAATTAACTACAAAAATTCGCCTAAAAAAACTTGGGATTCGACTGGACCTCATATAATTTTAAACTTATCGGCGTGCTGCCCTCAGCAAAAGCTGTAGGTTTCAACTAGATCTACAACTTTTCCAAACACAACTTTTCAGAGAAATGGAAAACTTCATGTAAAACTGTAAACAAAAAGTTAGACCAAAATATTTGATTTTTCGGTCCACTCTTAGTTAAAACTTTCAGTATCAATTTACTTAGCTCAAATGAAGAGTTAGATCAAAAGTGTCTTCAACAAAGTTGTTTAAAATAACATTTTCTTAAAGTTTGCCGAAGAGCACAGACACAAATTTCCTCAAACAAAAAAGTTTGAGCCAAATTTCAAATTTATATGAGCGCCACCCCACAGTTAATTACGAATAACTTTTCTGCAGACATCATAGGTCTAAATACGACGAAAACAGAGAAAAAACTTGTTTCTGCTAAAATGTCGATTAGGACCATTGTGGCACTGGGATAATGATATCATGAGTTCGTGATGATTTCATGATTTCGGGATTCTGATTTCTACCCGTATGTGTACCTCTTTAACTTAATGTTATTATGAATAATTTCACAGTTGTTTAACTGAAAGGTTTTCGATGTTGTATGAATGAGTGTCTGGGACGCTTATTGAAATGCTAAAGAAGTTGAGAAACTTTCCATCTGAAAAGATCCTCGAGTAGACCGCAATACTAACTCACCGTCTTCGGATTTACGGTTCTAAATCTTGCTCACCAGACTTACTGGAAATTCAGAAATCGTATCAGCTCTCAATTCGAGATTTATATCTCAATCATCAACGAGTAATTTATTCTAATTTATCCAAATGTCTGATCTCGCTGAACATAATCATTCTACGCAACTGTCGACAGATTGACGTACGCATTTAAGGTTATCACGCTGTCCCATCGGTCGTAAACCCTTTGTTGCTCGTTTTCGACTATCTATAGTCAGCAGCAATCGAAGATCACAAAAACATACAGCTACCTACCTTCCCTTGCCCTTCCGAAACCACGTGGATTGAACCGAAATCTAAACTATCTCAAACATTCGCCACCCTGCCACAGTCCAATTTGTCTTTCGTTACGGCGTATCCGTATCGGATGATAACAGTCCACACACAGTTCAGCTGCCCGCAGCCACCGCCTCTGCAGCGTTCAAACGAGAAACGACTTTTTTCCGTCGTTTTGTTCAACAGCACTAAATGTCACGCTCGCTGACTTCAGGGTTCTTGGTGCGTCGTCGTCTTGGTGCTGGTGGTGGTGGTTGACTGATCACAAACAACAACAAAACTTCGACGACTTTGGCCACACACTCACGCGACTTTGCGACGAGATTCGATACACAGAGGAGGAAAACTTGTTCCCCGGTCGGTTGGTTCTTTTCCCGTCAATCTCCGCCCGGCCCGCGCGAAACTTCCAACAATCTGTGTGACATTGACGGACAACCCATAAATATCAGAGCGTTGCGTACCGATCACTGATCGCTGACTCTCAATCGTTTGATTTTGTTTTATTGATCACTCAAACGGCGATTGGCGCAGGGTTTAACACTAGGCCGTTTTTGAATAGGACATTTAGCAATTGTTCGGGCCATAGAATGGACTTTTTTGCAAATTGCTCTGGGAAGACCTTGATCGCGAGTTGCGTCCACCAGAGCCAGAAATCTACGACGATATGACGACGACGTTCTGAATGAAACGCGCTCGGTGACCGCATAAAGGCAGCCTTCGAAATTGCCCGCAGCAGCAGCACTGCGGTCAAGTTGCATAATTTATCTCCCGAGAGAGGTGCCGCGTTCAGTTGAGTTCCTCAAAGCCTACCGCAAACCGAAAGCTGCCTCGACACTTGCACACTACTGCCTTTTTTGCGCCTTCGACGTTATATGGCTACAACAACAGCACTTTACTCGGCACACTCCATCCGGACAACTTCTTGTTTTCGTTTGTGCCATTGGAGATTTGCTTCACGATTTCTATAGCGTATCTACACAGAGTACTTCACAGACGTTTCTTCGCTCAAGATTCAGCTATTATTTCCATGTTGCACTTGTGGAGAAACCTCCTCGCTGTTCACAGTCACTGTATTTTTGTCACCCGAAAACTTTCCAATGGTCCTATGCGCGAATTGTTTTGAAATTTATCACTTTCTACTAATCGAAAATCCTATTTTTTAGGAAACTCAGGATATCCACAAGACGCTCTATATTTTATTGGGTGCGATCAAATTACATGAATATTTAAAGAAATGCAAGGGCTTTGGATGATGTCGTTGATCAACATCCTTCATTATGGAAGCTTTTGAAGTAGCTAGTCATCTAAGATTTCTACAAGAGGGACCCATTGGTGGAACTTCGATCTAACTAGACTCCATAAACAATGTAGAAGGATCTGGAACAGACGCCGTTTAACAAGAGTAGAAGCGTTCACGTCAGCTCACAAGACTTACCACATTCATGAACAAAAGTCATGAAATCACAAAAATAAAATGCTTCATGATATCCTCAGGTAACATTGGTAGCTAAATATCAGCTGAAAACAGGCTATATAATCATAATATTAGCTGAATAAGCTGTTATTCAGCTACCAATGTTACTTGGGTCATGGTTACGAGTAATGAAATCATGACTCTTATTCATGTCATATCATATCATGAATCAATAAATCAATTTAGGTGCTCATGACGTTACGTAAATCCAGCTTTTATTTTGACCAACAAGTTTTTGTTATCGGCCGTGTTTACTGGTAAAATTTTCAAAAAGGAGATTTGTTTTTGAGAAAAAACAGAAAGTTATTACAAATATTATTTATTGATAAAGATTACAAACTCGCAGATCAGTTTGGGACAAATGACAGCGAATTATTCAAGAGGGGACTGTTGAAGTGTGTTAACGGCGTTTGAAACGGAAGAAGGTTTGTCAATATTTTTTTTCTTTTCTTACTTCTTAAATTTGATGGAAAAGTTAAGAAATAATGAAGTAATGAAAAGTCAAGACATAATGAAGTAAACAGAATAAATCCTCAAACTAATAAATATTTTCGCATATTATTTCTCATCGAAACAAACTTGCGCATCATTGTGGTTAGAACGAGCAGCCAGTAAGCAATGAGTGTAACAAGCAGCCAGATTACAATTCAGAGGCTCCTAAATTAGCATTAGAGGCTGTGTTTTTGTAAGTTTGCTATGAAATCGACGGCATCATTGGTGAAATCTCAGAGTGTTCATCGACAATACAAAATTCTCTACACAGATGAAAATTGTTACTTCCAAAACAAACCTGGTGAAACACACATTGTTAGCAAATTCGCACATGTTGAACGCGAAATTTTTTCTCTTAAAGAATGTTGCAAGCAAAACAACTCGGTTTACATGATTTAACTATGAAAATTCAATCATGAATAATTTACAGAGAATGACTGAGCCGTCGATTCGTTTATGTGCCATTATTTTGTTTTTACAGATTATTCAGTGTATAATCGCGTAAAGAGAACATTCTCGTTTCCAATTTCACTTTTCAAGATTCAAGAAAGCATGCAATATTGGCGAATGTTGGATGCAAGACCATGAAATATTTCAAATTCAATCAAGATTTCAAGCATTCCTGAGAGCAATGATGCAGTTTACATTACTACTCCCGAAACTCCCCGAGGAGTAACTCAAAATCTTGTCTGAATGCTCTTCTAAGTCTAAGAAATCGATTGGATAAGATTGCTCTTGCCTAAATTTACTTAAAACATTCGTTTTGTGAAAAAAATTATGAGCCTCAAAATGTATGGAAAACCATAATTTTTGGTAAAATTTTGTTCTATGAAAACCAAAAAAATGCGAATATGCCTAAAACAGGACCTGAACCCCTGAAACATGTTGCACAACACATATGAAAACTGGTAAAATATTGCGAATGCGTACACAAATCGGTTTTTGATACCAATTGATAGCATCTCCCAACACCCACAAACTATGCAAACATTGTAAACATAAAAAACTGTAAAACTGCTCGCTAGAATCCAAAATGGCCAACTATCGCTTTCTTCCAAATCATTTCAATGGGCCAAGGCTTTAAACGGCCAATGATCGGATCTATCTCCATCAAGAAGGCCTACAATCGGATAATTTTGCAAAAATGTCATTGGCCTTAGCATGGTGGAGAGGCCATAGTAGTCGCATTCTCCTCTTCGATTTAACTCCAGGCTCATTAGTATCAAAGGATTCCGGGGTACTTATTCATAAAATATATCACGAATATAGTTATCGTATTATTTTTGCCGTATAAAATAACCACTGACGATTCATCCGGATTTCTATAGTATTTCCACGTTATTTCCACAGGACTCTTGAAGGTTTCTCACAAAATTCCAATAGGAATCGAACAGAATTCCTACAGTATTCCCACAGGATTCTCAAAGATTGTCCACCGGATTCCCAGAAACCACACGAAGTTATTTCTACACAATTCCCACAGAATACCTAAGAGTTTCGCACAAAGTTCCCAGAGAATTCCTACATGATTCTTATCTGGTTTTTGTATGATTGCCAAACTAATACCCCAGGATCCTCCCAGCAATTCTTATTGTTTGCCCATAAGTCGCGCAAGATTCCTTCCGAACTCATACCGGGTCTCTCAGAATTCCCAGATAATTCCCACGGGACTTTCACAAGAATTACAAGTTCTCAGTAAGATTCTCAATCCAGGACCCATCCTGAATTCCCAGGATCTACAGTGGAATCCCAGGATTCTCCTTTAAAACCAAGGACCCATGTTCCAATCCCAGGATCCACACTGATATTGCAAGATTCACACTGGAATTCCAAGATCCACACTGGAATCCCAAGCTCCAGCTTGGAATCTACAAATCTTCACTGAAATCTGAGGTACACACTGGAGTTCCAAAATCCATACTGACACACTATTATCCACACTACAGTCCCAGGATCCACACTGAGCTCATGGTTTGCTTTGGATTTTGATGGTGGTGTAGAAAGATGTAAATGTAGAGGCGGTAAATGTTTGCTCCAGTACTTTTCTCATCCCTGGTCACGACTTCGGTAGGAATGTGTGTTTTCTTGTTTTGCAAATAAACGTTTTTCGTCAATTTTAGCTTGTTACAAGTAAACAATATTGACCAGATTTAATTTGTGCTGACTATTGTTTGGATAGTTTTGGACTGAACTGTGAAGACTTATTTAACCCATTAACGCCCAGTGATCTATTTTGAGATCAGTTACTTCTATACATACAGTTAATTTTTAAAACAAAATGGATGGATGGTATCTTCGAAGGACAGTGTAATAACAGGATTTTAAATTCTGATTCTTTCATTTCTTCATAAAATTCTTCAATTTCTTCATTAAATATTTCAATGTATGATTTGTTTTTGCAGTTCACGTAATAACTCGTTAAGTCATACAAATTACATCAAACCCGCAAAACACGGTGCATAAATCGTCAGATTGATGAGTTTCCTAGCATAAAACGCTTTTTTCCTGAGTTCATTCGTACATTTTGTTTCATCCCGTACACTCGTACAAAGGAAGTCGAATCAATCCGTAGCAGCTGTCAAATCAACATTTGTTATCATAAGTTAAGTTGCATAAGGTCACAGTTTAATTCGGTAGACAATTTATACACTCGCATTGTAAGCTATTATTAAACACATAATATATGCACGTATATCGCCTCCACTTTTGTACGTAGAAGGCCTTTTCGCGACATCTTATAAGTGAATTTTTGCACATACAAGCCTCCAGGTGATTTCGTTATACGCACATTTTGGTTGTCTGGGTTATGTTACAATAAGCTTAGTTTCCACGTTTTCAGGATGGATCATAAGATTTCACTATGTCTACTGGGATTGCATTCCAGATCATGGGATTCCAGTGTGGATCCTGGGATTTATGTATGGATGCTAATATTTCAGTATTGGTTCTTTGATTCCACTTTGGATCCAAAGATTGTAGCGTGGATGATATTATCTTAGTGTGAACCCAGGGATTTTATTGTGGCTCGTGGATTCTAGTATTTCAGTGCGGAACCTGAGTTTCCAATGCAGTGATTTCAGTTCGGATCTTGGCATTGTAGTGTCGTTCTTTGGATTTCAGTATAGATTCTGGGAGTGTAATGTGGATTTCTGGAATTGAGTGTTGGACTTTCAATTCAAATGTGGACGCTAGGATCCTAATGTGGACCCTCGAACTCCAGTGTGAATTCTGGTATTCAAGTATGGATCCTTTGATTACAACGTGAATCCTTTGATTATAATATGGATCTTAGAATTTAAATGAAGTGTGGATTGCAGGATTTCAATGTAAATCTTGGGGTTCCAGTGTAAATCTCACAAATATAGAGTGGATTTTGGTTTTTAAGTGTGGATCCCTTTATTTAAATTTGAATTCTGGGATTGTACTGCAAATCGAAATAATTCAGAATGAAACCTGGACTGTGATGTGGATCGTAGGGTGACAGTGTGGATCCTTGGATTCTAGTGTGGATCCTGGGGTTCCAATGTAGATCCTTGGATTAGAGTTTGAATCCTAGGATACCAGTATAAATCCTGGACCTTAAGTGTGGGTCCTAGGATTGCAGTGTAGGTACTAGGATTTCAGTGTGAATCCTGTGAAATCAATGTGCACCCTGAAACCCCAGTATAGATCCTGGGAATCTAGCGTCGATCCAGGGTCCCCAGTGTGTATGCTAGAATTCCAGGTAAGATCCTGACATCCCAGTATGGATCCTGGGATTTCTATGTGTGCTCTGGGATTCCTCTGTGGATTTTGGTATTTTATTGTGGATCCTGGGTATCTAGTGTGTATATTGTGATTCCAGTATGCATAATCAGTTTCCAGTGATTCCGGTGTTTCAGTGCGGATCCTGGGATTCCAGTGTGGAAACTGGAATTCGAGTGTGGATCTTGGGATTCCAGTGCAGAATCTGGGGCTGCACTGTAGAATCTGGGATTTCAGTATGGATCCTGGGAATTCAGAATGGGTTCTGGGATTCCAGTGTGGACGCTGGGAATCCAGTTCGAAACTTGGGATTGCAATGTGGATCCTAGGGTTTCACTGTGGATTTTCTGATTCTTATTTGGATTGTGTTTCATTGTAGTGGATCCCAAGTTTCTAATGTGTATATTGAGATCCCAGTGTGGTTTTTGTATGGTGT
>NW_018735061.1:0-94915 GCF_002204515.2 Aedes aegypti | reverse complement strand
GGCTAAGGTTTGGCAGAGTGAATTGCAATAATTCAAGCACACGGAAAGTTAGTTGGATCCAGACGAAGCGATGAGTGCAAGAAATCGAAAAATCCGTTGATATTTACTCAACTTTTTGGGAAATCTACGGATTTTTATAAATTTCATTGGATTTTCAAGCATGGGTCCCACTTAAAAGTTGGAGGGCTAAGGTTTTTGGCCAGATGGATGAATATTCCAGCACACGGCAAAGTTAGCTGGCATCCAGACGAAGCGATTGAGGCTAAGAAAATCGAAAGATTCGTTGATCATTTACTCACTTTTTCGGGAAATCTACGGATTTTTTATAATTTCTTTGGATTTTCAAGCACTGGGCTCCCACTAAAATTGAGGCTAAGGTTTTGGCAGAGTGAATTGATATCACAGCACAACGGAAAGTTAGCTGGATCCCAGACGAAGCGATTAGGCTAAAGAAAATTCGAAAATCCGTGATATTATACTCAACTTTTTTGGAAATCTACGGATTTTTTATAATTTTTATGGATTTTCAAGACATGGGGTCCACTAAAAGTCTGGGAGGCTAAGGTTTTGGCAGAGGTGAATTGATAGTCCAGCACAACGCGAAAGTTAGCTGAGATCCAAACGAAGCGATTGAGGCTAGAAATCGAAAATGCCGTTGAAATTTACTCAACTTTTCTGGGAACATTTCGCGGATTTTCTTTATAATTTTTTATGATGTTTCAGCATGGGTCCCACGAAAAGGTTGGAGGCTAAGGTGTTTTGGCAGAGTAGAATATGAATTTCCAGGCACACGAAAGTAGCTGGGATCCAGAACGAAGTGATTGAGGCAAGAAATCGAAAATCCGTTGATATTTTACTCAACTTTTGGGAATCTACGGATTTTTTAAATTTATTGACTTTTTCAAGCATGGGCCTCCACTAAAAGTTGGAGGCATAAGGTTTTGCAGAGTGAATTGATATTTCCAGCACACGGAAGTAGCTGGGATCCAGGACGAGCGGATTGGAGGCTAAAAAATCGAAAATCCGTGCACTATTTACTTCAATTTTTGGGAAATCTACGGAGTTTTAATAATTTTTGGATTTTCAAGCATGGTCCACTAACAAGTTGGAGGCTATACGGTTTGGCAACGTTGATATTGATTATTCCAGCACACGGAAAGATTAGCTGAGATCCAGGACAGACGATTGAGGCTAGAGAATCGTGAAAAATCCGTTGATAATTTTACTCAACTTGTTTTGGAGAAATCTACGGATTTTATAATTTTAATGGATTTCTTAAGCAATGTGGTCCACTAAAAGTTGGCAGGCTAAGGGTTTTGCAGACTGTGAAATTTGATACCATTCACACGGGAAAGTTAGCTGGGATCCAGGCGAGCGATTGAGGCTAAGAATCGAAAATCCGTTGAATTTCTCAACTTTTTCGGAATTCTACGGAGTTTATAAATTTTCATTGGATTTCAAGCTAGGCTCCCACTAAAAGTTGGAGGCTAAGGTTTTGTAGAGGTGAATGATATAACCTCAGCACACGGAAAGCTTAGCGTGGGATCCAGACGAAGCGGATTGAGGCTTAAGAATCGAAAAATCTCCGTTGATAGTTTACTCAACTTTTTCGGAAATCTACGGGATTTTTATAATTTCTATGGACTTTTCAAGATGGGCCCCACATAAGTTGGAGGCTAAGGTTTTGGCAGAGTAGAAATTGATAGCTTCCAGCACAGGAAAAGTTAGCTGGAATCCAGACGGAAAGCGATTGGAGGCTAAAAAAGGAAAAATCGAAAATCGTTGAACATTTACTCAACTTTTTGGAAATTCTACGGATTTTTATTAATTTTATTGGATTTCAAGGCATGGGCTCCACGAAAGTGGAGGCTAAGGTTTTGGTTAGAGGTGAATTGATAAACTCCAGGCACACGGAAAAGTTAGCTGGGATCCGAGACGAAGCGATTGAGGCTAGAGAATCAGAAAATCCTGTTGATATTACTCAATTTTTGGAATGCTACGGGATTTTTATATTCTGATGTGTTCATGATTTTCAAGTATGGGTCCACTAAAAGGTTCGAGCTAAGGTTTTGGCAGAGTGAATTGATAACTCGAGCACACGGAAAAGTTAGCTGTGATCCAGACGAAGCGATTGGGCTTAAGAAATCGTAAAATTCCGTTGACATTTATCAACTTTTTCGGAGAATTACGCGGATTTATTTATAATTTCGATTGGATTTCTTTGCAAGCAGTGGTCCCACTAAAAGTTGGGAGGCTAAGGTTTTGGCAGAGTTAAATTGATGAAATCCATCACACCGAAAGTGTGTAGATCAGCACGAAGCGATTAGCTAAGGAAAGATGAAAATCCGTTATATTTACTCAACTTTTTGGGAAATCTACGGAATTCTTATAATTTCTATTGGATTTTCAAGCATGGGTCCACTAAAGTTGAGATGCTAAAGTTTTGGCAGAGTAAATGATGAATTTCGCAGGCACACGGCGAAAGTTAGCTGAGATCCAGACGAAGCGATTGAGGCGCTAAGAAATCGAAAATCCTGTTTGATACTTTCGGAACTCTACGATGTTATAATTCATTGGGTAAGGCCACTACTGAGGCGAGGTTTGGCATTATGAATTTGATTGCCGGTGAAATTTCAAGCATGGATCCGCGACAAATGCAGATGAGGCTAAGAATGGCGAATGAATTGGCGGCTGATATACTCAATTCTACAGGAAATCTGACGATTAAGCTCTTATAATTTCACTATTTCATGGTTCATAAAAATTGAGACGTAATTGCAGTAATTAACACCCAATGTTGCTGTTTTGTCATGAGAACGTAATGGGCTAGGAAATGACTCCGTTGAATTTACTAATTTGAAATACTCGAAATCTTTATATTCCATGGATTATCATCAAAAGACGAGCGGGCAACCTCATTCTAGATAGTGAGCGCTTAGGTTAATTTGAGCAGAAGGAATTGATATATCCAGGCACACCGAAAGTAGCTCGAATCAGTACGAAGCGATTGAGGCTAAAGAAATCGAAATCCTGTTGATATTTACTCAATTTTCTGGGAAATCTACGGATTTTTATAATTTCAATATTGGATTTCAAGGCATGGGTCCCACTAAATTGGAGGCCTAAGGTTTTGGCGTAGATGTTAAATGCATAATTCAGCACACGGGGCAAGAGTTAGCTGGGATCCAGACGAAAGCGATGAGGCTAAGAGCAATCGAAAATCGTTTGTATCTTACTCAACTTTTTCGGAAATCTACGGATTTTTATATTCCCATTGGATTTTCAAGCATGGGTCCCACTAAAGGTTGAGGCAAGGTTTTGGTAGAGTGAAGTTGATAAACCAGCCAACGAAGTTACTGTTCGGATCCAGACGAAGCGATTGAGGCTAAGAAATCGAAAGAATCTGAAATTTACTCAACTTTTATCGGGAACTTGACGGATTTTTATAATTTTATGGATTTTTCCAAGCATGGGTCCCACTAAAAGTTGGAGGCTAAGCGTTTTGCAGAGATGAATTGATAAATCCAGCACACGAAAGTTAGCTGCAGACCAGACGAAGCGATTGAGGCTAAAGAATCGAAAATCCGTTTGATATTTACTCACTTTTCGAAATCTACGATTTTATAATGTTAATTGATTTTCAAGCATGGGTCCCACTAAAAGTTGGAGGCTAAGGTTTTGTAGCATAGAGTGAATTGATAATTCCAGCCACACGGAAAGTTAGCTGGATCCAGACGAAGCGATTGAGGCTAAGAATCGAAAATCCGTATATTTTAACTCAACTTTTTGGGAATCTACGGATTTTAATAATTTCTTTGGATTTTCAAGCATGGGTCCACTAAAGTTGGAGGGCTAAGGTTTTGGCAGAGTGAATTGATATTTCCAGCACACCAAAGTTAGCTGAGATCCGACGAAGCGATTGAGGCTGAAAATCGAAATCCGTTGATATTTACTCAACTTTTTGGGAAATCTACGGATTTTTTATAATTTTTTGGATTTTCAAGCATGGGTCCCACTAAAATTGGAGGCTTAAGGTTTGGCAGAGTGAATTGATATTTCCAGCACACGAAGTTAGCTGAGATCCAGACGAAGCGATTGAGGCTAGAAGAAATCGAAAATCCGTTGATATTTACTCAACTTTTTGGGAAATCTACGGATTTTTATAATTTTTTTGGAATTTTCAAGCATGGGTCCCACTAAAAGTTGGAGCTAAGGTTTTGGCAGAGTGAATTGATAGTTTCCAGCACACCGAAAGTTAGCTGAGATCCAACGAAGCGATGAGGCTAAGAAAATCGGAAAATCCGTTGATATTTACTCAACTTTTTTGGGAATCTACGGATTTTTTATAATTTTTTTGGATGTTTCAAGCATGGGTCCCACTAAAAGTTGGAGGCTAAGGTTTTGGCAGAGTGAATTGATATTTCCAGCACACCGAAAGTTAGCTGAGATCCAGACGAAGTGATTGAGGCTAAGAAATCGAAAATCCGTTTGATATTTACTCAACTTTTTGGGAAATCTACGGATTTTTATAATTTTATTGGATTTTTCAAGCATGGGTCCCACTAAAAGTTGGAGGCTAAGGTTTTGGTAGAGTGAATTGATATTTCCAGCAACACGGAAAGTTAGCTGGGATCCAGACGAAGCGATTGAGGCTAAAAAATCGAAAATCCGTTGATATTTACTCAACTTTTTGGGAAATCTACGGATTTTTAATAATTTTATTGGATTTCAAGCATGGGTCCCACTAAAAGTTTGGAGGCTAAGGTTTGGTAGAGTGAATTGATAATTCCAGCACACGGAAAGATTAGCTGGGATCCAGACGACAGCGATTGAGGCTAAGAATCGAAAATTCCGTTGATATTTACTTCAACTTTTTGGGAAATCTACGGATTTTAATAATTTTCTTTGGATTTTCAAGCATGGGTCCCACTAAAAGTTGGAGGCTAAGGTTTTGGCAGAGTGAATTGATAATTCAAGCACACGGAAAGTTAGCTGGGATCCAGACGAAGCGATTGAGGCTAAGAAATCGAAAATCCGTTGATATTTACTCAACTTTTTGGGAAATCTACGGATTTTAATAATTTTATTGGATTTCAAGCATGGGTCCCACTAAAAGTTGGAGGCTAAGGTTTTGGTAGAGTGAATTGATAATTCCAGCACACGGAAAGTTAGCTGGGATCCAGACGAAGCGATTGAGGCTAAGAAATCGAAAATCCGTTGATATTTACTCAACTTTTTGGGAAATCTACGGATTTTTATAATTTTATTGGATTTTCAAGCATGGGTCCCCACTAAAAGTTGGAGGCTAAGGTTTTGGCAGAGTGAATTGATATTTCCAGCACACCGAAAGTTAGCTGAGATCCAGACGAAGCGATTGAGGCTAAGAAATCGAAAATCCGTTGATATTTACTCAACTTTTTGGGAAATCTACGGATTTTTATAATTTTATTGGATTTTCAAGCATGGGTCCCACTAAAAGTTGGAGGCTAAGGTTTTGGTAGAGTGAATTGATAATTCCAGCACACGGAAAGTTAGCTGGGATCCAGACGAAGCGATTGAGGCTAAGAAATCGAAAATCCGTTGATATTTACTCAACTTTTTGGGAAATCTACGGATTTTAATAATTTCTTTGGATTTTCAAGCATGGATTTTCAAGCATGGGTCCCACTAAAAGTTGGAGGCTAAGGTTTTGGCAGAGTGAATTGATAATTCAAGCACACGGAAAGTTAGCTGGGATCCAGACGAAGCGATTGAGGCTAAGAAATCGAAAATCCGTTGATATTTACTCAACTTTTTGGGGAATCTACGGATTTTTATAATTTTATTGGATTTTTCAAGCATGGGTCCCACTAAAAGTTGGAGGCTAAGGTTTTGGCAGAGTGAATTGATATTTCCAGCACACCGAAAGTTAGCTGAGATCCAGACGAAGCGATTGAGGCTAAGAAAATCGAAATCCGTTGATATTTACTCAACTTTTTGGGAAATCTACGGATTTTTATAATTTTATTGGATTTTCAAGCATGGGTCCCACTAAAAGTTGGAGGCTAAGTTTTGGCAGAGTGAATTGATATTTCCAGCACACCGAAAGTTAGCTGAGATCCAGACGAAGCGATTGAGGCTAAGAAATCGAAAATCCGTTGATATTTACTCATTTTTTTGGGAAATCTACGGATTTTTATAATTTTATTGGATTTTCAAGCATGGGTCCCACTAAAAGTTGGAGGCTAAGGTTTTGGCAGAGTGAATTCTCGCGTAACATTACTAAAGGACCTATCTAACATTGAGAGGCTCTCTTTGTTTACTTTCTCTTTCATTAATAACTGAGTCACATTAATCTCTTCTGTTGCTTTTTTTGTATGAAACGCTAATCAAGGAAATTGACTTTCGATCTATAATGAAAAACTTCCCAAAATCTTTAGTATTCCACTGTTATAATCAAAAGAGAACGAGAGAGGAGAGAATCTCTCATTTGTACATAGGTCCTTTAGTAATGTTACGCGAGAATTGAATATTTCCAGGCACACCGAAAGTTAGCTGAGATCCAGACGAAGCGATTGAGGCTAAAGAAATCGAAAATCTGTTGATATTTACTCATTTTTTTGGGAAATCTACGGATTTTTATAATTTTATTGGATTTTCAAGCATGGGTCCCACTAAAAGTGGAGGCTAAGGTTTGGTAGAGTGAATTGATAATTCCCAGCACACGGAAAGTTAGCTGGGATCCAGACGAAGCGATTGAGGCTAAGAAATCGAAAATCCGTTGATATTTACTCAACTTTTTGGGAAATCTACGGATTTTTATAATTTTATTGGATTTTCAAGCATGGGTCCCACTAAAGTTGGAGGCTAAGGTTTTGGTAGAGTGAATTGATAATTCCAGCACACGGAAGTTAGCTGGGATCCAGACGAAGCGATTGAGGCTAAGAAATCGAAAATCCGTTGATATTTACTCAACTTTTTGGGAAATCTACGGATTTTTATAATTTTATTGGATTTTCAAGCATGGGTCCCACTAAAAGTTGGAGGCTAAGGTTTTGGCAGAGTGAATTGATATTTCCAGCACACGAAAGTTAGCTGGGATCCAGACGAAGCGATTGAGGCTAAGAAATCGAAAATCCGTTGATATTTACTCAACTTTTTGGGAAATCTACGGATTTTATAATTTTATTGGATTTTCAAGCATGGTCCCACTAAAAGTTGGAGGCTAAGGTTTTGGCAGAGTGAATTGATAATTTCCAGCACACCGAAAGTTAGCTGGGATCCAGACGAAGCGATTGAGGCTAAGAAATCGAAAATCCGTTGATATTTACTCAACTTTTTGGGAAATCTACGGATTTTTATAATTTTATTGGATTTTCAAGCATGGGTCCCACTAAAAGTGGAGGCTAAGGTTTTGGTAGAGTGAATTGATAATTCCAGCACACGGAAAGTTAGCTGGGATCCAGACGAAGCGATTGAGGCTAAGAAATCGAAAATCCGTTGATATTTACTCAACTTTTTGGGAAATCTACGGATTTTTATAATTTTATTGGATTTTCAAGCATGGGTCCCACTAAAAGTTGGAGGCTAAGGTTTTGGTAGAGTGAATTGATAATTCCAGCACACGGAAAGTTAGCTGGGATCCAGACGAAGCGATTGAGGCTAAGAAATCGAAAATCCGTTGATATTTACTCAACTTTTTTGGGAAATCTACGGATTTTTATAATTTTATTGGATTTTCAAGCATGGGTCCCACTAAAAGTTGGAGGCTAAGGTTTTGGTAGAGTGAATTGATAATTCCAGCACACGGAAAGTTAGCTGGGATCCAGACGAAGCGATTGAGGCTAAGAAATCGAAAATCCGTTGATATTTACTCAACTTTTTGGGAAATCTACGGATTTTTATAATTTTATTGGATTTTCAAGCATGGGTCCCACTAAAAGTTGGAGGCTAAGGTTTTGGTAGAGTGAATTGATAATTCCAGCACACGGAAAGTTAGCTGGGATCCAGACGAAGCGATTGAGGCTAAGAAATCGAAAATCCGTTGATATTTACTCAACTTTTTGGGAAATCTACGGATTTTTTATAATTTTATTGGATTTTCAAGCATGGGTCCCACTAAAGTTGGAGGCTAAGGTTTTTGGTAGAGTGAATTGATAATTCCAGCACACGGAAAGTTAGCTGGGATCCTGAAGAAGCGATTGAGGCTAAGAAATCGAAAATCCGTTGATATTTACTCAACTTTTTGGGAAATCTACGGATTTTTATAATTTTATTGGATTTTCAAGCATGGGTCCCACTAAAAGTTGGAGGCTAAGGTTTTGGCAGAGTGAATTGATATTTCCAGCACACCGAAAGTTAGCTGAGATCCAGACGAAGCGATTGAGGCTAAGAAATCGAAAATCCGTTGATATTTACTCAACTTTTTGGGAAATCTACGGATTTTTATAATTTTATTGGATTTTCAAGCATGGGTCCCACTAAAAGTTGGAGGCTAAGGTTTTGGCAGAGTGAATTGATATTTCCAGCACACCGAAAGTTAGCTGAGATCCAGACGAAGCGATTGAGGCTAAGAATCGAAAATCCGTTGATATTTACTCAACTTTTTGGGAAATCTACGGATTTTTATAATTTTATTGGATTTTCAAGCATGGGTCCCACTAAAAGTTGGAGGCTAAGGTTTTGGTAGAGTGAATTGATAATTCCAGCACACGGAAAGTTAGCTGGGGATCCAGACGAAGCGATGAGGCTAAGAAATCGAAAATCCGTTGATATTTACTCAACTTTTTGGGAAATCTACGGATTTTTATAATTTTATTGGATTTTCAAGCATGGGTCCCACTAAAAGTTGGAGGCTAAGGTTTTTGGTAGAGTGAATTGATAATTCCAGCACACGGAAAGTTAGCTGGGATCCAGACGAAGCGATTGAGGCTAAGAAATCGAAAATCCGTTGATATTTACTCAACTTTTTGGGAAATCTACGGATTTTTATAATTTTATTGGATTTTCAAGCATGGGTCCCACTAAAAGTTGGAGGCTAAGGTTTTTGGCAGAGTGAATTGATATTTCCAGCACACCGAAAGTTAGCTGAGATCCAGACGAAGCGATTGAGGCTAAGAAATCGAAAATCCGTTGATATTTACTCAACTTTTTGGGAAATCTACGGATTTTATAATTTTATTGGATTTTCAAGCATGGGTCCCACTAAAAGTTGGAGGCTAAGGTTTTTGGCAGAGTGAATTGATAATTCAAGCACACACGGAAAGTTAGCTGGGATCCAGACGAAGCGATTGAGGCTAAGAAATCGAAAATTCCGTTGATATTTACTTCAACTTTTTGGGGAATCTACGGATTTTTATAATTCTTTGGATTTTCAAGCATGGGATTTTTCAAGCATGGGTCCACTAAAAGTTGGAGGCTAAGGTTTTGGTAGAGTTAATTGATAATTCCAGCACACGGAAAGTTAGCTGGGATCCAGACGAAGCGATTGAGGCTAAGAAATCGAAAATCCGTTGATATTTACTCAACTTTTTGGGAAATCTACGGATTTTTATAATTTTATTGGATTTTCAAGCATGGGTCCCACTAAAAGTTGGAGGCTAAGGTTTTGGCAGAGTGAATTGATATTTCCAGCACACCGAAAGTTAGCTGAGATCCAGACGAAGCGATTGAGGCTAAGAAATCGAAAATCCGTTGATATTTACTCAACTTTTGGGATATCTACGGATTTTTATAATTTTATTGGATTTTCAAGCATGGGTCCCACTAAAAGTTGGAGGCTAAGGTTTTGGTACAGTGAATTGAAAAAAATCCTACGGATTTTTATAATTTCATAAGCCTTTCAAGCATGGGTCCCTTTAAACTTTCTCGATTTTTAAGGAATTATTCGATATTCAAGGAATTTACGGATTTTTAATAATACACTATTACACAAGCATTCCAATTTTATTTGAAACTTAATTATTTTTTTCACAGAAATTTCTTGTTTGCTTTGGTTTGTTTGTCAAACAGCTATATATTTCGTTCATTCATTTTTGTTTATTTTATTCTAGATTCGCCTAAGATAAATTCAAACTGTCAAACGCTGTATTGAAGTGAGCAAAACTCTTTTTTTTTGTCATAGCTAAAATTATATAAAGCAAATAAAAGATAAGCTTTGATTTGTTGTTTCATTGAACTATCTTGATTTCTTACTTGTGAGCATATTGTCGTTAGTTTTAAATTTCATTTATTTTTATTTCATGCTATTTTTTCAAAATGTGATACGTTCACTATTGATTATAATTTTATTTCAGAAGCAAAAAAACAACCTATAAACTAGTATATATATATATATTCTGCCAGGCTTGGGCTCCTTGATCTCGTTCACATTTGGCGGATCGTTTCCTAGCACCACAGCAGTGAGACTCCAACGCTCGATGATACATGAAAAGAAAATTAAAGAAATAAAATGTGATTAGTGGTACAATAAGTGATATTATTTTATTACTATTTTCAAGAACGTAATCAGGGTTTCTCTAGGAGTTTCCACTTCAATACGAACAATGCCCAAAACTATTTCGTTCAATAGGGTTAGCGGTACATTATTGCACAGCCAACGTTTGAACATCTTGTGTTCTGCGAGACGAGTTTCCAATGATTCTTTTCTAGAAGAATAAGCGGCTGTTTCAATGAGTCACGATTGTGTAAGGTTGTGTGTTTGAAATGCCTCGTATTCAAGGTAACCAAGAGTGGGAACTGCGTTTTTCTTTTATAAGTAGATGAAATCACTTACCGGTACAAATTGTGAAATGCTACAGCAAATGAAAATAATATGCGTATTCAGAGGAACGTAGAGTGGATACATGTGCTCCACTCATTGAGACTGCCGCGTATTCAAGGAACGTGAGAGGATACATGCGCACCACATTGATCGAGACTGCGCGTATTCGAGGGAACGGAGAGTGGATACATGCGCTCCACATTCATTGAGACTGCCGCGTATTCAAGGGAACGGAGAGTGGATACATGCGCTCCACATTGATTGAGACTGCCGCGTATTCAAGGGAACGGAGAGTGGATACATGCGCTCCACATTCATTGAGACTGCCGCGTATTCAAGGAAACGGAGAGTGGATACATGCGCTCCACATTGATTGAGACTGCCGCGTATTCAAGGGAACGGAGAGTGGATACATGCGCTCCACATTCATTGAGACTGCCGCGTATTCAAGGAACGGAGAGTGGATACATGCGCTCCACATTCATGAGACTGCCGCGTATTCAAGGGAACGGAGAGTGGATACATGCGCTCCACATTGATGAGACTGCCGCGTATTCAAGGGAACGGAGAGTGGATACATGCGCTCCACATTGATGAGACTGCCGCGTATTCAAGGGAACGGAGAGTGGATACATGCGCTCCACATTGATCGAGACTGCCGCGTATTCAAGGGAACGGAGAGTGGATACATGCGCTCCACATTCATTGAGACGCCGCGTATTCAAGGGAACGGAGAGTGGATACATGCGCTCACAACAATAAAAAAAACCAATTGATGAGACTGCCGCGATTCAAGGGAACGGAGAGTGGATACATGCGCTCCACATTCAATGAGACTGCGCGTAATAAAGGGAACGGAAGAGTGGATACATGCGCTCCACATTCATTGAGACTGCGCGTATCAAGGGAACGGAGAGTGGATACATGCGCTCCACATTGATCGAGACTGCCGCGTAATTCAAGGGAACGGAGAGTGGATACATGCGCTCCACATTCATTGAGACTGGCCGCGTATTCAAGGGAACGGAGAGTGGATACATGCGCTCCACATTGATCGAGACTGGACCGCGTAATTCAAGGGAACGGAGAGTGGATACATGCGCTCCACATTCATTAAGACTGCCGCGTATTCAAGGGAACGGAGAGTGGATTTACAAATGCGCTCCCACATTCATATGAGACTGCGCGTAATCAAGGGAACGGAGAGTGGATACATGCGCTCCACATTGATTGAGACTGCCGCGTATCAAGGGAACGGAGAGTGGATACATGCGCTCCACATTGATTGAGACTGCCGCGTATTCAAGGGAACGAGAGTGGATACATGCGCTCCACATTCATTGAGACTGCCGCGTATTCAAGGGAACGGAGAGTGGATACATGCGCTCCACATTGATTGAGACTGCCGCGTATAAGGGAACGAGAGTGGATACATGCGCTCCACATTCATTGAGACTGCCGCGTAATAAAGGGAACGGATGAAGTGGATACATGCGCTCCACATTTATTGAGACTGCCGCGTATTCAAGGGAACGGAGAGTGGATACATGCGCTCCACATTCATTGAGACTGCGCGTATTCAAGGGAACGGAGAGTGGATACATGCGCTCCACATTGATTGAGACTGCCGCGTATTCAAGGGAACGGAGAGTGGATACATGCCTCCACATTATTGAGACTGCCGCGTATTCAAGGGAAACGGAGAGTGGATACATGCGCTCCACATTCATTGAGACCTGCCGCGTATTCAAGGGAACGGAGAGTGGATACATGCGCTCCACAATTGATCGAGACTGCCGGCGTATTCAAAGGGAACGGAGAGTGGATACATGCGCTCCACATTCATTGAGACTGCCGCGTAATTCAAGGGAACGGAGAGTGGATACATGCGCTCCACATTATTGAGACTGCCGCGTATTCAAAGGAACGGAGAGTGGATACAATGCGCTCCACATTATTGAGACTGCCGCGTATTCAAGGGAACGGAGAGTGGATACATGCGCTCCACATTCATTAAGACTGCCGCGTATTCAAGGGAACGGAGAGTGGATACATGCGCTCCACATTATTGAGACTGCCGCGTAATTCAAGGAACGGAGAGTGGATACATGCGCTCCACATTGATTGAGACTGCCGCGTATTCAAGGGAACGGAGAGTGGATACATGCGCTCCACATTCATTAAGACTGCCGCGTATTCAAGGGAACGGAGAGTGGATACATGCGCTCCACATTCATTAAGACTGCCGCGTATTCAAGGAACGGAGAGTGGATACATGCGCTCCACATTATTAAGACTGCCGCGATTCAAGGGAACGGAGAGTGGATACATGCGCTCCACATTATTGAGACTGCCGCGAATTCAAGGGAACGGAGAGTGGATACATGCGCTCCACATTATTGAGACTGACCGCGATTCAAGGGAACGGAGAGTGGATACATGCGCTCCACATTCATTGAGACTGCGCGAATTCAAGGGAACGGAGAGTGGATACATGCGCTCCACATTATTGAGACTGCCGCGAATTCAAGGGAACGGAGAGTGGATACATGCGCTCCACATTATTAGACTTTGGAGGACTGGTCCCGAATTCAAGGGGAACGGAGAGTGGATACATGCGCTCCACATTCATTGAGACTGCCGCGAATTCAAGGGAACGGAGAGTGGATACATGCGCTCCACATTATTGAGACTGCCGCGAATCAAGGGAACGGAGAGTGGATACATGCGCTCCACATTCATTGAGACTGACGCGAATTCAAGGGAACGGAGAGTGGATACATGCGCTCCACATTCATTGAGACTGCCGCGAATCAAGGGAACGGAGAGTGGATACATGCGCTCCACATTATTGAGACTGCCGCGAATTCAAGGGAACGGAGAGTGGATACATGCGCTCCACATTATTGAGACTGCCGCGAATTCAAGGGAACGGAGAGTGGATACATGCGCTCCACATTCATTGAGACTGCCGCGTATTCAAGGGAACGGAGAGTGGATACATGCGCTCCACATTATTAAGACTGCCGCGAATTCAAGGGAACGGAGAGTGGATACATGCGCTCCACATTATTGAGACTGCCGCGAATTCAAGGGAACGGAGAGTGGATACATGCGCTCCACATTATTGAGACTGCCGCGAATTCAAGGGAACGGAGAGTGGATACATGCGCTCCACATTATTGAGACTGCCGCGAATTCAAGGGAACGGAGAGTGGATACATGCGCTCCACATTATTGAGACTGCCGCGTAATCAAGGGAACGGGAGTGGATAATCGCCCACATTATTAGACCGCGAAAAACGAGAGTGGATACATGCGCTCCACATTATTGAGACTGCCGCGTAATTCAAGGGAACGGAGAGTGGATACATGCGCTCCACATTATTGAGACTGCCGCGAATTCAAGGGAACGGAGAGTGGATACATGCGCTCCACATTCATTGAGACTGCCGCGAATTCAAGGGAACGGAGAGTGGATACATGCGCTCCACATTCATTAAGACTGCCGCGTATTCAAGGGAACGGAGAGTGGATACATGCGCTCCACATTCATTAGACTGCCGCGTAATTCAAGGGAACGGAGAGTGGATACATGCGCTCCACATTATTGAGACTGCGCGTAATTCAAGGGAACGGAGAGTGGATACATGCGCTCCACATTATTGAGACTGCCGCGTATTCAAGGGAACGGAGAGTGGATACATGCGCTCCACATTCATTGAGACTGCCGCGTAATTCAAGGGAACGGAGAGTGGATACATGCGCTCCACATTATTGAGACTGCCGCGTAATCAAGGGAACGGAGAGTGGATACATGCGCTCCACATTCATTGAGACTGCCGCGAATTCAAGGGAACGGAGAGTGGATACATGCGCTCCACATTCATTGAGACTGCCGCGTATTCAAGGGAACGGAGAGTGGATACATGCGCTCCACATTATTGAGACTGCCGCGTAATCAAGGGAACGGAGAGTGGATACATGCGCTCCACATTGATTGAGACTGCCGCGTAATTCAAGGGAACGGAGAGTGGATACATGCGCTCCACATTCATTGAGACTGCCGCGTATTCAAGGAACGGAGAGTGGATACATGCGCTCCACATTCATTGAGACTGCCGCGTATTCAAGGGAACGGAGAGTGGATACATGCGCTCCACATTATTGAGACTGCCGCGTATTCAAGGGAACGGAGAGTGGATACATGCGCTCCACATTATTGAGACTGCCGCGAATCAAGGGAACGAGAGTGAGACTGCCGCGTAATTCAAGGGAACGGAGAGTGGATACATGCGCTCCACATTCATTAAGACTGCCGCGTATTCAAGGGAACGGAGAGTGGATACATGCGCTCCACATTGATTGAGACTGCCGCGTATTCAAGGGAACGGAGAGTGGATACATGCGCTCCACATTCATTGAGACTGCCGCGTATTCAAGGGAACGGAGAGTGGATACATGCGCTCCACATTCATTGAGACTGCCGCGTAATTCAAGGGAACGGAGAGTGGATACATGCGCTCCACATTATTGAGACTGCCGCGTAATTCAAGGGAACGGAGAGTGGATACATGCGCTCCACATTCATTGAGACTGCCGCGTATTCAAGGGAACGGAGAGTGGATACATGCGCTCCACATTATTGAGACTGCCGCGTAATTCAAGGGAACGGAGAGTGGATACATGCGCTCCACATTGATTGAGACTGTCGCGAATTCAAGGGAACGGAGAGTGGATACATGCGCTCCACAATTATTGAGACTGCCGCGAGTTTCAAGGGAACGGAGAGTGGATACATGCGCTCCACAATTCATTGAGACTGCCGCGAATTCAAGGGAACGGAGAGTGGATACATGCGCTCCACATTATTGAGACTGCCGCGAATTCAAGGGAAACGGAGAGTGGATACATGCGCTCCACATTCATTGAGACTGTCGCGAATTCAAGGGAACGGAGAGTGGATACATGCGCTTCCACATTATTGAGACTGCCGCGAATTCAAGGGAACGGAGAGTGGATACATGCGCTCCACATTATTGAGACTGCCGCGAATTCAAGGGAACGGAGAGTGGATACATGCGCCTCCACATTATTGAGACCTGCCGCGAATTCAAGGGAACGGAGAGTGGATACATGCGCTCCACATTCAATTAAGACTGTCCGCGATTCAAGGGAACGGAGAGTGGATAACATGTGCGCTCCACATATTGAGACTGCCGCGAATTCAAGGGAACGGAGAGTGGATACATGCGCTCCACATTCATTGAGACTGCCGCGAATTCAAGGGAACGGAGAGTGGATACATGCGCTCCACATTATTGAGACTGCCGCGAATTCAAGGGAACGGAGAGTGGGATACATGCGCTCCACATTATTGAGACTGCCGCGATTCAAGGGAACGGAGAGTGGATACATGCGCTCCACATTGATTGAGACTGCCGCGAATTCAAGGGAACGGAGAGTGGATACATTGCGCTCCACATTCATTGAGACTTCCGCGAATTCAAGGGAACGGAGAGTGGATACATGCGCTCCACATTCATTGAGACTGCCGCGAATTCAGGGAACGGAGAGTGGATACATGCGCTCCACATTCATTGAGACTGTCCGCGAATTCAAGGGAACGGAGAGTGATACATGCGCTCCACATTCATTAAGACTGTCGCGAATTCAAGGGAACGGAGAGTGGATACATGCGCTCCACATTATGAGACTGCCGCGAATTCAAGGGAACGGAGAGTGGATACATGCGCTCCACATTATTGAGACTGCGCGTTAAGGGAACGGAGTGGATACTGCCGCGTATTCAAGGGAACGGAGAGTGGATACATGCGCTCCACATTATTGAGACTGCCGCGTAATTCAAGGGAACGGAGAGTGGATACATGCGCTCCACATTGATGAGACTGCCGCGTAATCAAGGGAACGGAGAGTGGATACATGCGCTCCACATTCATTGAGACTGCCGCGTATTCAAGGGAACGGAGAGTGGATACATGCGCTCCACATTATTGAGACTGCCGCGTATTCAAGGGAACGGAGAGTGGATACATGCGCTCCACATTGATTGAGACTGCCGCGTAATTCAAGGGAACGGAGAGTGGATACATGCGCTCCACATTATTGAGACTGCCGCGTAATTCAAGGGAACGGAGAGTGGATACATGCGCTCCACATTCATTAGACTGCCGCGTATTCAAGGGAACGGAGAGTGGATACATGCGCTCCACATTCATTGAGACTGCCGCGTATTCAAGGGAACGGAGAGTGGATACATGCGCTCCACATTCATTGAGACTGCCGCGAATTCAAGGGAACGGAGAGTGGATACATGCGCTCCACATTATTGAGACTGCCGCGAATTCAAGGGAACGGAGAGTGGATACATGCGCTCCACATTCATTGAGACTGCCGCGAATTCAAGGGAACGGAGAGTGGATACATGCGCTCCACATTCATTGAGACTGCGCGAATTCAAGGGAACGGAGAGTGGATACATGCGCTCCACATTATTGAGACTGCGCGAATTCAAGGGAACGGAGAGTGGATACATGCGCTCCACATTATTGAGACTGCCGCGAATTCAAGGGAACGGAGAGTGGATACATGCGCTCCACATTCATTAGACTGCGCGAATTCAAGGGACGAGAGTGGATACTGCGTCCACTCATTGACTGCCGCGAATTCAAGGGAACGGAGAGTGGATACATGCGCTCCACATTCATTAGACTGCCGCGAATTCAAGGGAACGGAGAGTGGATACATGCGCTCCACATTATTGAGACTGCCGCGAATTCAAGGGAACGGAGAGTGGATACATGCGCTCCACATTCATTGAGACTGCCGCGAATTCAAGGGAACGGAGAGTGGATACATGCGCTCCACATTCATTGAGACTGCCGCGATTCAAGGGAACGGAGAGTGGATACATGCGCTCCACATTCATTGAGACTGCCGCGAATTCAAGGGAACGGAGAGTGGATACATGCGCTCCACATTCATTGAGACTGCCGCGAATTCAAGGGAAACGGAGAGTGGATACATGCGCTCCACATTCATTGAGACTGCCGCGAATTCAAGGGAACGGAGAGTGGATACATGCGCTCCACATTCATGAGACTGCGCGAATTCAAGGGAACGGAGAGTGGATACATGCGCTCCACATTATTGAGACTGCCGCGAATTCAAGGGAAACGGAGAGTGGATACATGCGCTCCACATTCATTGAGACTGCCGCGAATTCAAGGGACGGAGAGTGGATACATGCGTCCACATTATTAGACTGCCGAATTCAAGGGAACGGAGAGTGGATACATGCGCTCCCACATTATTGAGACTGCCGCGAATTCAAGGGAACGGAGAGTGGATACATGCGCTCCACATTATTGAGACTGCCGCGAATTCAAGGGAACGGAGAGTGGATACATGCGCTCCACATTATTGAGACTGCCGCGTATTCAAGGGAACGGAGAGTGGATACATGCGCTCCACATTCATTGAGACTGCCGCGAATTCAAGGGAACGGAGAGTGGATACATGCGCTCCACATTATTGAGACTGCGCGTATTCAAGGGAACGGAGAGTGGATACATGCGCTCCACATTATTGAGACTGCCGCGAATTCAAGGGAACGGAGAGTGGATACATGCGCTCCACATTATTGAGACTGCCGCGAATTCAAGGGAACGGAGAGTGGATACATGCGCTCCACATTCATTGAGACTGCCGCGAATTCAAGGGAACGGAGAGTGGATACATGCGCTCCACATTATTGAGACTGCGCGAATTCAAGGGAACGGAGAGTGGATACATGCGCTCCACATTCATTGAGACTGCCGCGAATTCAAGGGAACGGAGAGTGGATACATGCGCTCCACATTCATTGAGACTGCCGCGAATTCAAGGGAACGGAGAGTGGATACATGCGCTCCACATTCATTGAGACTGCGCGAATTCAAGGGAACGGAGAGTGGATACATGCGCCTTCCACATTCATTGAGACTGCCGCGTATTCAAGGGAACGGAGAGTGGATACATGCGCTCCACATTATTGATTGGAACATGGCTGCTCGCCGCTATTCAAGGGAACGGAGAGTGGATACATGCGCTCCACATTGATTGAGACTGCCGCGTATTCAAGGGAACGGAGAGTGGATACATGCGCTCCACATTGATCGAGACTGCCGCGTATTCAGGGAACGGAGAGTGGATACATGCGCTCCACATTCATTGAGACTGCCGCGTATTCAAGGAACGGAGAGTGGATACATGCGCTCCACATTCATTGAGACTGCCGCGTATTCAAGGGAACGGAGAGTGGATACATGCGCTCCACATTGATCGAGACTGCGCGTATTCAAGGGGAACGGAGAGTGGATACATGCGCTTCCACATTCATTGAGACTGCCGCGTATTCAAGGAACGGAGAGTGGATACATGCGCTCCACATTATTGAGACTGCCGCGTATTCAAGGGAACGGAGAGTGGATACATGCGCTCCACATTCATTGAGACTGCCGCGTAATTCAAGGGAAACGGAGAGTGGATACATGCGCTCCACATTCATTGAGACTGCCGCGTATTCAAGGAACGGAGAGTGGATACATGCGCTCCACATTCATTGAGACTGCCGCGTAATTCAAGGGAACGGAGAGTGGATACATGCGCTCCACATTATTGAGACTGCCGCGTATTCAAGGGAACGGAGAGTGGATACATGCGCTCCACATTGATGAGACTGCCGCGTATTCAAGGGAACGGAGAGTGGATACATCGCTCCACATTCATTAGACTGCCGCGTATTCAAGGGAACGGAGAGTGGATACATGCGCTCCACATTCATTGAGACTGCCGCGTATTCAAGGGAACGGAGAGTGGATACATGCGCTCCACATTGATCGAGACTGCCGCGTATTCAAGGGAAACGGAGAGTGGATACATGCGCTCCACATTCATTGAGACTGCTCGCGTATTCAAGGGAACGGAGAGTGGATACATGCGCTCCACATTGATCGAGACTGCCGCGTATTCAAGGGAACGGAGAGTGGATACATGCGCTCCACATTCATTGAGACTGCCGCGTATTCAAGGGAACGGAGAGTGGATACATGCGCTCCACATTCATTGAGACTGCCGCGTATTCAAGGGAACGGGAGGAAGTGATACATGCCGCCTCCACATTCATTGAGACCTGCCGCGTATTCAAGGGAACGGAGAGTGGGATACTGCGCTCCACATTGATCGAGACTGCCGCGTATTCAAGGAAACGGAGAGTGGATACATGCGCTCCACATTCATTGAGACTGTCGCGTATTCAAGGGAACGGAGAGTGGATACATGCGCTTCCACATTGATCGAGACTGCCGCGTATTCAAGGAAACGGAGAGTGGATACATGCGCTCCACATTCATTGAGACTGCCGCGTATTCAAGGGAACGGAGAGTGGATACATGCGCTCCACATTGATCGAGACTGCCGCGTATTCAAGGAACGGAGAGTGGATACATGCGCTCCACATTCATTGAGACCTGTCGCGTATTCAAGGGAACGGAGAGTGGATACATGCGCTCCACATTGATCGAGACTGCCGCGTATTCAAGGAAACGGAGAGTGGATACATGGCGCTCCACATTCATTGAGACTGCCGCGTATTCAAGGAACGGAGAGTGGATACATGCGCTCCACATTGATCGAGACTGCCGCGTATTCAAGGAAACGGAGAGTGGATACATGCGCTCCACATTCATGAGACTGTCGCGTATTCAAGGGAACGCGAGAGTGGATACATGCGCTCCACATTGATCGAGACTGCCGCGTATTCAAGGGAACGGAGAGTGGATACATGCGCTCCACATTGATCGAGACTGCCGCGTATTCAAGGGAACGGAGAGTGGATACATGCGCTCCACATTCATTGAGACTGCCGCGTAATCAGGGGAACGGAGAGTGGATACATGCGCTCCACAATTCATTGAGACTCGCCGCGTATTCAAGGGAACGGAGAGTGGATACATGCGCTCCACATTGATCGAGACTGCCGCGTATTCAAGGAAACGGAGATTGGATACATGCGCTCCACATTCATTGAGACTGCCGCGGTATTCAAGGGAACGGAGAGTGGATACATGCGCTCCAACATTGATCGAGACTGCCGCGTATTCAAGGGAACGGAGAGTGGATACATGCGCTCCACATTCATTGAGACTGCCGCGTATTCAAGGGAACGGAGAGTGGATACATGCGCTCCACATTGATCGAGACTGCCGCGTATTCAAGGGAACGGAGAGTGGATACATGCGCTCCACATTGATCGAGACTGCCGCGTATTCAAGGGAACGGAGAGTGGATACATGCGCTCCACATTCATTGAGACTGCCGCGTATTCAAGGGAACGGAGAGTGGATACATGCGCTCCACATTTATTGAGGCTGTCGCGTATTGAAGGGAACGGAGAGTGGATACATGCGCTCCACATTCATTGAGACTGTCGCGTATTCAAGGGAACGGAGAGTGGATACATGCGCTCCACATTGATCGAGACTGCCGCGTATTCAAGGGAACGGAGAGTGGATTACATGCGCTCCACATTGATCGAGACTGCCGCGTATTCAAGGGAACGGAGAGTGGATACATGCGCCTCCACATTCATTGAGACTGCCGCGTATTCAAGGGAACGGAGAGTGGATACATGCGCTCCACATTTATTGAGGCTGTCGCGTATTGAAGGGAACGGAGAGTGGATACATGCGCTCCACATTCATTGAGACTGCCGCGTATTCAAGGAAACGGAGAGTGGATACATGCGCTCCACATTCATTGAGACTGCCGCGTATTCAAGGGAACGGAGAGTGGATACATGCGCTCCACATTGATCGAGACTGCCGCGTATTCAAGGGAACGGAGAGTGGATACATGCGCTCCACATTGATCGAGACTGCTGCGTATTCAAGGGAACGGAGAGTGGATACATGCGCTCCACATTCATTGAGACTGCCGCGTATTCAAGGGAACGGAGAGTGGATACATGCGCTCCACATTGATCGAGACTGCCGCGTATTCAAGGGAACGGAGAGTGGATACATGCGCTCCACATTCATTGAGACTGACGCGTATTCAAGGGAACGGAGAGTGGATACATGCGCTCCACATTGATCGAGACTGCCGCGTATTCAAGGGAACGGAGAGTGGATACATGCGCTCCACATTGATCGAGACTGCCGCGTATTCAAGGGAACGGAGAGTGGATACATGCGCTCCACATTCATTGAGACTGCCGCGTATTCAAGGAAACGGAGAGTGGATACATGCGCTCCACATTCATTGAGACTGCCGCGTATTCAAGGGAACGGAGAGTGGATACATGCGCTCCACATTTATTGAGACTGCCGCGTATTCAAGGGAACGGAGAGTGGATACATGCGCTCCACATTGATCGAGACTGCCGCGTATTCAAGGGAACGGAGAGTGGATACATGCGCTCCACATTCATTGAGACTGCCGCGTATTCAAGGAAACGGAGAGTGGATACATGCGCTCCACATTCATTGAGACTGCCGCGTATTCAAGGGAACGGAGAGTGGATACATGCGCTCCACATTCATTGAGACTGCCGCGTATTCAAGGAAACGGAGAGTGGATACATGCGCTCCACATTCATTGAGACTGCCGCGTATTCAAGGGAACGGAGAGTGGATACATGCGCTCCACATTGATCGAGACTGCCGCGTATTCAAGGGAACGGAGAGTGGATACATGCGCTCCACATTCATTGAGACTGCCGCGTATTCAAGGAAACGGAGAGTGGATACATGCGCTCCACATTCATTGAGACTGCCGCGTATTCAAGGGAACGGAGAGTGGATACATGCGCTCCACATTGATCGAGACTGCCGCGTATTCAAGGGAACGGAGAGTGGATACATGCGCTCCACATTGATCGAGACTGCCGCGTATTCAAGGGAACGGAGAGTGGATACATGCGCTCCACATTCATTGAGACTGCCGCGTATTCAAGGAAACGGAGAGTGGATACATGCGCTCCACATTCATTGAGACTGCCGCGTATTCAAGGGAACGGAGAGTGGATACATGCGCTCCACATTGATCGAGACTGCCGCGTATTCAAGGGAACGGAGAGTGGATACATGCGCTCCACATTTATTGAGGCTGTCGCGTATTGAAGGGAACGGAGAGTGGATACATGCGCTCCACATTCATTGAGACTGTCGCGTATTCAAGGGAACGGAGAGTGGATACATGCGCTCCACATTGATCGAGACTGCCGCGTATTCAAGGGAACGGAGAGTGGATACATGCGCTCCACATTGATCGAGACTGCCGCGTATTCAAGGGAACGGAGAGTGGATACATGCGCTCCACATTCATTGAGACTGCCGCGTATTCAAGGGAACGGAGAGTGGATACATGCGCTCCACATTGATCGAGACTGCCGCGTATTCAAGGGAACGGAGAGTGGATACATGCGCTCCACATTGATCGAGACTGCCGCGTATTCAAGGGAACGGAGAGTGGATACATGCGCTCCACATTCATTGAGACTGCCGCGTATTCAAGGAAACGGAGAGTGGATACATGCGCTCCACATTCATTGAGACTGCCGCGTATTCAAGGGAACGGAGAGTGGATACATGCGCTCCACATTTATTGAGACTGCCGCGTATTCAAGGGAACGGAGAGTGGATACATGCGCTCCACATTGATCGAGACTGCCGCGTATTCAAGGGAACGGAGAGTGGATACATGCGCTCCACATTCATTGAGACTGCCGCGTATTCAAGGAAACGGAGAGTGGATACATGCGCTCCACATTCATTGAGACTGCCGCGTATTCAAGGGAACGGAGAGTGGATACATGCGCTCCACATTCATTGAGACTGCCGCGTATTCAAGGAAACGGAGAGTGGATACATGCGCTCCACATTCATTGAGACTGCCGCGTATTCAAGGGAACGGAGAGTGGATACATGCGCTCCACATTGATCGAGACTGCCGCGTATTCAAGGGAACGGAGAGTGGATACATGCGCTCCACATTCATTGAGACTGCCGCGTATTCAAGGGAACGGAGAGTGGATACATGCGCTCCACATTGATCGAGACTGCCGCGTATTCAAGGGAACGGAGAGTGGATACATGCGCTCCACATTGATCGAGACTGCCGCGTATTCAAGGGAACGGAGAGTGGATACATGCGCTCCACATTCATTGAGACTGCCGCGTATTCAAGGAAACGGAGAGTGGATACATGCGCTCCACATTCATTGAGACTGCCGCGTATTCAAGGGAACGGAGAGTGGATACATGCTGTAGTGTATTTAGTTACATCATATCATAAATCACCTGACTTCTTCACCACATGTTCTGTGATTGTAACTTTCCCACAGCCACAGAACCCGACTTGACAAAAACGTACAACTTTCATATAATCAGCTAATTGTTGCTTGGTTACAAAACGACAATCAGCACCCTAAAATAATTTATAGCTTATACTCATACTCAAATAACATAGAACGACGACCCACGTCGTTGTCATGTATTCTCAAATGTCACATAGCAATGACCCATGTCATTGGCACTTCAGAAATCACTTCAAATGCAAAACTCACATGAACCGTAACTCGACTCCTTCAGCATAGCACTCCGTTCCCAGGCAATAATACTTGCATACACATAAATGACTTAGACTGCTGCCAAGTGCATCACGCAACAAGCGTTGATGCCTTATTCGCTTTTACTCTCTCTCTCCCTCTCTCCTTCTTCATTATTCTATCCTTGTTGCAAACCTCTTATTGATCCCTGATTGGTTTGCCTAAATGAAAAGTAACTCCAAGCACCTCCCACTAGGATAAGCATTGTGTAGAGAACAAATCTATGTATGTAGAATTAAGTGATTTGTAAACTTGAAGATTGAAATAAAGACAGATATTATTCAACAGTAGACTCGAGCAGTTGATATCCGGAAAGATATCACATGGCTGACCGCGAACAGGCAACCGAGCCTGAAGACTTATTCAATAGTCAATTAAAACTGTAAAAAGTGCCAAGTGGAAGCGAAAAATCTTGAAAAGTGGAAAAAGTTTAAATTATAAAATAATTGTGAAGTGAGTACCCACAATGGGGAATAATAAATCCAAAACTGCTCAGAATTCAGGGGACCCGCAAGTCCAAATTCTGAATGAACTTGCAATTCATGAAGAGTATCACGCCGACCACGAGTTTAAACTCAACATCATTTTAGCATTAGTCGGTCTACAGTTAGCAGTGATGTTTTACCAACTGTACAAATTACATACCAAAAGGCAAGCAATGAAGGCTGCTAGATCAATAGCCAACATGCAAAACCCTGCTTAGTGCCTGAAAAAGAACTCGAGTAAGCTGCAAGTGAAATACGAACAATTATGAAAAACCGTCGAAGTGGAATAAGAACAGTTTCGTGACCCGTTAGTATACACCGTTGGCGTTTATAGTGATGAAGTGAAAGCACAAATAAGTGCAAAAATCAAACAAACAAATCAACTGCAGGCGAGACCACGGTCGACAGGAGTCGACCGGCGGGATTAGAAAGCGCATGGGCTCAGCGCCAACACAAACAACAACAACAACGATGTGATGCAACGAGACGCCGAGGATCGTATATCGAGCGACAACCGGGAAGCTACGATATAACCGTATACAATTTTATAAGGTAACGTAAACAAATCAACGGATGTGTTTTTTTTTACCAGTGGAAAATAATACTTAGAAGTAATGCTTTGATCGTCGAACAAATATTAATATTTCTAATGAATAATGGTGAAAGTGAAATCGAGCTTCTAATAGGACAAATTCACAAAATTAAAACAAACTTGAAAAAGGCTCCATTTCGAAAATATTTGAAATTCACACTCGATGAAAAATTACGAAATGTAAAGTTAATATATAAAAATATTACGGACCTTCTCTTAGAAAATGAGGCGCGTATCGGAAGCTCACATTTTAATTTTCTGATTAAAGCAGCTCGTCAAGAATTTGACGAAACCCTTATTTTGTTAAATACAAAGTTAAAGCATTATAAAAAATCGGTATCTTGCAAGTCGGTGGTCTACGCCGTAATATTTAACAATTTACTGAAAAAGTGTATAGCTAGAAACGTAACAACAATGCCATTCGACATAAAAACGGCAACTTCCATCGTACATGTGTACGATGGAACGTCTGAAAATCTAGACGCCTACGTGGATTCGGCGAATTTATTGAAGGATTATGTTGCTGCTGATCAAGTGGCAACAGCAGTAAGATTTTTAAAAACCAGACTGACTGGAAAAGCCAGATTAGGCTTGGCGGAAAATCTTAACACAATCGATGCTCTTATCGATGATGTCAAACAAAGATGCGCAGAACAAATTACACCTGCAAACATAATCGCAAAATTAAAAACTACAAAACAAAAAGGGGACACAAATAATTTTTGTGACGAAATAGACAAACTAACCAACAAGTTGAAAAGCATTTACGTTGGTCAAGGCATCCCGGATGGGGTGGCTAAGACCATGGCCACGAAAGCTGGAGTAGATGCCTTAATTAATGGCACCACCAGCTATGAAACAAAAATTATCTTAAAAGCCGGCACCTTCTCCAATATCAATGAAGCTGTGCAGAAAGTACAAGAAAACGCTACTCCAACAGCAGCCAATCAACAGAACTCTTCACAAATTATGACTTATGGTACACATAAGCATTATAATCATACCAGAAATAATCGGGGCCGACGTGAAAGGAACCAAAATGCACAAAGAGGAAGGCATACTTATCACAGGTATCAAGGGCATTTTTTAAATCGAACCCCTCAAAATTACGGGTTTAATCGAGGCGGTCGGCGAGACCAACGACCTCGACAAATGTTTGTAACAAATGCTGAACAAATTTATCCTATGCCACAAAACATGCCACGTATGCAAAACCTACCTCAACAAATTCCGATCCCGACAGCAGGGCAACCTCAAAATGTAAATTTTTTAGGCCAGGCGAACCAGGGTCCATCCCCTCAACAACAATTCATTCGATAAATTTAAATACTGTAAATTTCGTAACCTTATATGTTGAAATGACAAACAGTAAGTGTACATTTATTTTAGATAGCGGAGCTGATGTATCTCTGTTTAAAGTTACAAAAGTTCCCGCAATGCAAATAGTAGATTTTAACAAGAAACTTAGAATAACAGGTGTTACGGAAGGAGTGACGGAAACTATTGCCGAAGCACAAACTTCTGTAACATTCGACAATAACCTTAAATTAGTTCATTCTTTTCAATTAGTTAGTGAAAATTTCCCTATACCCACAGATGGTATACTTGGGCGTGACTTCTTAGTCAAGTTCAGGTGCACCATCGACTATGATAATTGGCTTTTAAATTTTAATTTTCAAAATCATTCAATATGCATACCTATTGAAGATAGTATTAATAATAGTATAATTTTACCACCAAGATGCGAGGTGATTAGAAGATTACCAAATTTTAGTGTGACCGAGGATTCAATCGTGCTCTCACAAGAAATACTTCCAGGAGTTTTTTGTGGAAACACTATTGTATCATCAAACTCACCGTATATAAAATTTGTTAATACAACGCAGTCACAGGTCGCAATCTCAAATTTTCATCCTATATGTGAACCTTTACACGATTATGTTAGAGTCAATAAACCTACGGAAAATTTAGCTATGAAAAAGGAAAGGATACAAAACATTTTTTCGAAAATCAATTTTAATGAAATTCCTTCATATGTTCACTCCTCATTAAAAAAGTTGATTGAAAAATATTCTGATATTTTCAGTTTAGAGAACGAAAAGTTATCTCACAATAATTTTTATTCTCAAAATATTCTTCTAAATGACCAGGTACCAGTCTATATTCCAAATTACAAAACCATTCACTCGCAAGGAGATGAAATGGCAAAACAAATTCAAAAACTTTTGGACGATGATATAATCGAACCATCAGTTTCTCCGTACAATTCGCCAATTCTCTTGGTACCAAAGAAAGCTGGCAATAATTCAAAAAAATGGAGATTAGTTGTCGACTTCCGACAATTAAATAAAAAAGTTTTGGCAGACAAATTTCCTTTGCCACGTATTGACATAATTTTAGATCAATTAGGGAGAGCAAAGTACTTCAGTACGCTTGATCTAATGTCTGGTTTTCACCAGATACCATTAGACCAAGAGTCTAGAAAGTACACAGCCTTTTCAGCCCCTAATGGTCATTTTCATTTTAAAAGATTACCCTTCGGTTTAAACATATCACCCAATAGTTTTCAGCGAATGATGACTATTGCTATGGCAGGATTAAATCCTGAATGTGCATTCATTTATATCGATGATATAATCGTCATCGGCTGTTCGGAAAATCATCATTTTCAAAATTTAACTACGGTGTTTGAGCGTTTGAGGCATTATAACCTCAAATTAAATCCTGCAAAATGCAATTTTTTCTTAAATGAAGTGACATTTCTTGGTCACAAGGTAACGGATAGAGGCATCCTTCCAGACGATTCTAAGTTTGAAGCCTTGAAAAACTATCCCAAACCTAACAATGTCGACGAAGTACGTAGATTTGTAGCATTTTGCAACTACTACCGAAAATTCGTACCAAATTTTGCGGATATAGCTCGACCATTAAATGCATTGCTTAAAAAAGGAGTGCAGTTTCAATGGACAGATAGTCAGGAACAAAGTTTTCAACAATTAAAACAAACCTTGATGGAACCATATATTCTGAGATACCCTGATTTTTCACGGGAATTTATTTTAACCACAGATGCATCAAACTATGCATGTGGAGCAGTTCTTTCTCAGCGTTATACTGAAGGAGATTTCCCAATAGCTTTTGCGAGTAGAAGCTTTACGCAAGGCGAACGCAATAAGCCTACCATTGAAAAAGAATTAGCAGCAATTCATTGGGCTGTTAATTATTTTAAATCGTATTTATATGGCCGAAGATTCACAATTAAAACGGATCACAGACCATTAGTATATTTATTTAACATGAAAAAGCCAACATCGAAATTAACGTTGATGAGGCTTGATTTGGAAGAATATAACTTTAACATTGAATTTCTTGCTGGAAAATCTAATGTTTGCGCAGATGCATTGTCGCGTATCCCATTGAACTCGGATGACCTTAAATCTTTATCTGTTCTAGTGGTTAACACTAGAGCAATGAATAGAAAAAAATTAAACGATACAACTAAATTCGATGATTCGCAGTTAGCAGACAGTGAGACTGATCACCTCACGGCTTGGCAAACTGAGAATCCATCGGAAGTTAGAAAATATCTGAAAGTTGGGTGTGAAGTGCACCACAACCAACTGAAAGTTAAATTATTTAATAATAACTACAATAAGATGCTTCAAACGATTACGATTCAACTATATGACGAAAACACAAATGGAAGTCAAGCATTAGAGCTTGCACTTTTAGAACTTGGAAAATTACTGAATCATTATAAAAGAACCATGGTCGCCATCTCTTTGCAAGATGAGCTATTCAAATCATTCGCTAGCGAAACTGTTAAGGAAATCGCAAATAGAGCCATTTCCAATTACCAGCTGGTACTGTATAATCCACCAACATTTATACAGAATGTTGATAAAATTAATGAAATTTTAGTTAATAACCATATGACACCTACGGGAGGTCATATTGGTCAACATAAACTTTATTTAAAATTAAGAGAAAAATTTACATGGAAAAACATGAAATTAGAAATAAGAAATTTTGTTAAAAATTGCGAAAAGTGTAAAATTAACAAAGTGAACAGACATACTAAAGAGCCTGTTATCGTAACTTCAACCCCTTTTAAACCATTCGAAACAATTTCAATTGATACCGCAGGACCATTCGGTATTACAAATAATAGAAATAGATACATTCTAACTATACAATGTAATTTAACGAAATACATTGTACTTGCACCAGTACCAACAAAAGAAGCTTCTGTAATGGCAAGAGCATTAGTGGAAAATTTTATCTTGATTTATGGAAATTTTCTTCAATTAAATTCCGATCAAGGCACTGAATTCAATAATGATGTTTTTGAACAGATTTGTAAATTATTAGAAATAAAGCAAACATTTGCAACAGCCTATCATCCACAGACAATCGGAGCTTTGGAAAGGAACCACAGATGTCTCAATGAGTATCTGAGATCCTTCACCAATACTCACAATTCGGACTGGGATGATTGGACAAAATTTTTTGCCTTCTCTTACAATACCACACCAAATATTGAACATGGCTACACACCATACGAACTTGTTTTTGGACGAAAAGCTACACTACCGCATGACTTGCAAGATAACCAATCAATGATTAATCCAGTTTATAATCCAATTCAATATTATCAAGAATTACGCTATAAACTACAAACATCAAACTCAAATGCTAGAAACAAATTAATTTTCCAAAAAGAAAAACGTAAAAATGTGTGCAATCAAAACATCAATAAAATCGATTTAAAGGAGATTTAGTATATCTGACAAACGAAAATCGGAAAAAACTTGACCCGTTTTACATAGGACCATTCACAGTAACCAAAATAGCAGATCCAAATTGTACAGTAAAACATAACAACACTCATAAAGAAACAATAGTCCATAAAAATAGAACAATAAAAATCTAAATAAATGATAGCAATTAAAGAAAACATAATTAACATTCTAGATGAGGTACTTGGAGGATAAGTCATAACGAATGATTCCATTTTTATTACATCATTCTCCAAAAGGGGGAAGATGTAGTGTATTTAGTTACATCATATCATAAATCACCTGACTTCTTCACCACATGTTCTGTGATTGTAACTTTCCCACAGCCACAGAACCCGACTTGACAAAAACGTACAACTTTCATATAATCAGCTAATTGTTGCTTGGTTACAAAACGACAATCAGCACCCTAAAATAATTTATAGCTTATACTCATACTCAAATAACATAGAACGACGACCCACGTCGTTGTCATGTATTCTCAAATGTCACATAGCAATGACCCATGTCATTGGCACTTCAGAAATCACTTCAAATGCAAAACTCACATGAACCGTAACTCGACTCCTTCAGCATAGCACTCCGTTCCCAGGCAATAATACTTGCATACACATAAATGACTTAGACTGCTGCCAAGTGCATCACGCAACAAGCGTTGATGCCTTATTCGCTTTTACTCTCTCTCTCCCTCTCTCCTTCTTCATTATTCTATCCTTGTTGCAAACCTCTTATTGATCCCTGATTGGTTTGCCTAAATGAAAAGTAACTCCAAGCACCTCCCACTAGGATAAGCATTGTGTAGAGAACAAATCTATGTATGTAGAATTAAGTGATTTGTAAACTTGAAGATTGAAATAAAGACAGATATTATTCAACAGTAGACTCGAGCAGTTGATATCCGGAAAGATATCACAATGCGCTCCACATTGATCGAGACTGCCGCGTATTCAAGGGAACGGAGAGTGGATACATGCGCTCCACATTGATCGAGACTGCTGCGTATTCAAGGGAACGGAGAGTGGATACATGCGCTCCACATTCATTGAGACTGCCGCGTATTCAAGGGAACGGAGAGTGGATACATGCGCTCCACATTGATCGAGACTGCCGCGTATTCAAGGGAACGGAGAGTGGATACATGCGCTCCACATTCATTGAGACTGACGCGTATTCAAGGGAACGGAGAGTGGATACATGCGCTCCACATTGATCGAGACTGCCGCGTATTCAAGGGAACGGAGAGTGGATACATGCGCTCCACATTGATCGAGACTGCCGCGTATTCAAGGGAACGGAGAGTGGATACATGCGCTCCACATTCATTGAGACTGCCGCATATTCAAGGGAACGGAGAGTGGATACATGCGCTCCACATTCATTGAGACTGCCGCGTATTCAAGGAAACGGAGAGTGGATACATGCGCTCCACATTCATTGAGACTGCCGCGTAATCAGGGGAACGGAGAGTGGATACATGCGCTCCACATTGATCGAGACTGCCGCGTATTCAAGGGAACGGAGAGTGGATACATGCGTTCCACATTCAATGAGACTGCCGCGTATTCAAGGGAACGGAGAGTGGATACATGCGCTCCACATTCATTGAGACTGCCGCGTATTCAAGGAAACGGAGAGTGGATACATGCGCTCCACATTGATCGAGACTGCCGCGTATTCAAGGGAACGGAGAGTGGATACATGCGCTCCACATTCATTGAGACTGACGCGTATTCAAGGGAACGGAGAGTGGATACATGCGCTCCACATTGATCGAGACTGCCGCGTATTCAAGGGAACGGAGAGTGGATACATGCGCTCCACATTCATTGAGACTGACGCGTATTCAAGGGAACGGAGAGTGGATACATGCGCTCCACATTGATCGAGACTGCCGCGTATTCAAGGGAACGGAGAGTGGATACATGCGCTCCACATTCATTGAGACTGCCGCGTATTCAAGGGAACGGAGAGTGGATACATGCGCTCCACATTCATTGAGACTGCCGCGTATTCAAGGAAACGGAGAGTGGATACATGCGCTCCACATTCATTGAGACTGCCGCGTAATCAGGGGAACGGAGAGTGGATACATGCGCTCCACATTGATCGAGACTGCCGCGTATTCAAGGGAACGGAGAGTGGATACATGCGTTCCACATTCAATGAGACTGCCGCGTATTCAAGGGAACGGAGAGTGGATACATGCGCTCCACATTCATTGAGACTGCCGCGTATTCAAGGGAACGGAGAGTGGATACATGCGCTCCACATTGATCGAGACTGCCGCGTATTCAAGGGAACGGAGAGTGGATACATGCGCTCCACATTCATTGAGACTGACGCGTATTCAAGGGAACGGAGAGTGGATACATGCGCTCCACATTGATCGAGACTGCCGCGTATTCAAGGGAACGGAGAGTGGATACATGCGCTCCACATTGATCGAGACTGCCGCGTATTCAAGGGAACGGAGAGTGGATACATGCGCTCCACATTCATTGAGACTGCCGCGTAATCAGGGGAACGGAGAGTGGATACATGCGCTCCACATTGATCGAGACTGCCGCGTATTCAAGGGAACGGAGAGTGGATACATGCGCTCCACATTCATTGAGACTGCCGCGTATTCAAGGAAACGGAGAGTGGATACATGCGCTCCACATTCATTGAGACTGCCGCGTAATCAGGGGAACGGAGAGTGGATACATGCGCTCCACATTGATCGAGACTGCCGCGTATTCAAGGGAACGGAGAGTGGATACATGCGCTCCACATTCATTGAGACTGCCGCGTATTCAAGGAAACGGAGAGTGGATACATGCGCTCCACATTCATTGAGACTGCCGCGTATTCAAGGGAACGGAGAGTGGATACATGCGCTCCACATTGATCGAGACTGCCGCGTATTCAAGGGAACGGAGAGTGGATACATGCGCTCCACATTCATTGAGACTGACGCGTATTCAAGGGAACGGAGAGTGGATACATGCGCTCCACATTGATCGAGACTGCCGCGTATTCAAGGGAACGGAGAGTGGATACATGCGCTCCACATTGATCGAGACTGCCGCGTATTCAAGGGAACGGAGAGTGGATACATGCGCTCCACATTCATTGAGACTGCCGCGTATTCAAGGGAACGGAGAGTGGATACATGCGCTCCACATTCATTGAGACTGCCGCGTATTCAAGGAAACGGAGAGTGGATACATGCGCTCCACATTCATTGAGACTGCCGCGTAATCAGGGGAACGGAGAGTGGATACATGCGCTCCACATTGATCGAGACTGCCGCGTATTCAAGGGAACGGAGAGTGGATACATGCGCTCCACATTTATTGAGACTGTCGCGTATACGTTAGATACGTTAAGCGTTCGTATTGCAATAATCGTCCCATCGTTCATAATGTGATTCAAAATTCAAAAAGTTTGAAAATTCGACCTCCTATATCTTCCCTACCACCGTTACTATTAAATTAGTTGTGAATATTTCAACTTTTTCAGTGGTGATTTAGAGGTGGCCCAAAGACGTTGTAGGTTTGTATGGCACTTCCTATGGATACATTTTGAAACATGTTTCAATTATGTCAATACTATGATGTAAGTACTGTTTTATATCTCATAATTGAAACTCGTTATTCATACCATAACCAAGGAAGTTGCGAAATAGAACAACTTTATCCGACGGTTGACAGAAAAGATATTCATGAATTTGTCTGCTATTAATTAGCTATATGTGGTATAACTTCTGAAAAAATCTTACACGAAATTAGCTCAAAACGGATTTGTTTCTTCAGCAACTATCTTTATTTTGTTTTGAAGAATGAGTTTTTACTGTGATATGAAATATTTTTGCAAAAATTCTCCATAGTAATTTCCATATAAACCAAACCTACCTACATATCCAATTCAATGTGGAAGACCAAACATTTTGTTTTCAAAAATATGCTGAAAATTTAAAGCTAACATTAGTAAACGCGTCAACATGTTGGTTAGTAAAAATGAGCCGCGAGTTCTCGGGTGACAAACGTCACGTATCAAACCCAACCCGATTCATGTTTGATCGTTTTTGATCAAGATTGCTTCCAGGAATATAATCAGAAGCCAATTCAGGTATTCACCTAAAGTATAATTCATTTATTGATCTCTTTTATAAGCATTCATCCATAAAATTAGTTAAATACACCTTCAAGAATTCAACCCAGATTTTTAGAGAATAATCCCAAAAACTATTCCAGATACTTCACCATGAATTTCTTCATGAACATCCAGTCACTCTTCAATTAATTTTGCTAGAATTTCGTCTAAAATTTCTGTTTATGGCTGTGAAGGAATTCAATCAATTACTTGTCATAAAATGCTTCCACTAATTTCTTAGGATTTCGTTCAGGTTTTTCAATAATTTCTCCAAGGATACCTTTAGGAATAACTCTAGAGATTTATCCAATGATTTATTCAGAAAGCCTTTTAGAATTCTTTGCGAAATTCTGAAGAAAAAAATATCTCAGATTATCAATCCAGATATTTTTATAGGAAACCGTCATGGACATTTTTCAAGGCACTATTGACAAATTCCCTGATAACAAAATGTGGGAATCCCTGATGAAATCTCGTGAGGATCTTTGAAAAACTAAGTAACTTCTGAGGATGTCTTTGGGGTTTTACTTGTATTACTAAGAAAATTATTGAATAATAATCAATTGGATTCGTGGAAAAAATCCCTACAGATTGTTCGGCAGACATTCCTTGAAAACCGATGAACAGAATCTCTGTGTTGTCGGAATGAATATTGTAGTATAAGCTGGTGTGAAACCATAAATCAAGCGTGTGCTGGAATAAGGGCGTAAGTCGCATAATCGATTTCTCTTCATCGATCCTCTCTTCTGTGAATAAAAGTGACAAGATGCAAATTTTCCAGCATTTTTCCACCTTAGGACGCGAGATTGGATCACTGCCAAGCGGTCTGCAGTGAAAAAATGCTAACAAATTTGCATCTTGTCACTTTTATTCACAGAAGAGAGGATCGATGAAGAGAAATCGATCATGCGACTTACGCCCTTATTCTAGAAAAGTACTCGAGAATTGTTTCGAAGAACTAAAGGAATAATTCAAGGATGTAATATTGGTGAAATTTTGAATACATTTCTGGAGGAAGTGGTCAAACTTATTGAGGAATTCCTAGAAGATTTCCATAAATTAGCCCTAAAATTTTGAAGCAATTCCTGAGATAAACCGTAAATGCATTCACGAAGCAATTCATATGAAAATGGGTCGAGAAATAACCGAAAAAATTATCGCAGGAACTCCTAAAGGACTTCTTGTTAGGATTCCTGGAAAACCCTTCTACGAATTCCTTGAAAACCTCTGGAATAAACAATGTGGGATTTTTTTGGAAGAACTCCTGTAGGAACCTTTGGAAGATTTGCTAGAATAAATACTGAAAAAATCGGTGTAAAGCTGGAATTGATGGATACATCTTTAGAAAAAAAATCCTGGAACAGCATTTTGCTATATTGTTGGACTTAACATTTGGAACTTTTTCGATTTTCCATACAAAATGACCAACTTTGGCAAGCTTTATCTCGGTTATTTATGGACCGATTTGAATATTTTGGTAGAACATCTAACATAACTTAATAATTTTTAACAATTAACATATATTTCCGAGTGATTTTTCCAATCACAAGTTCAAAAGCAGTAACGGTTTGACTAAAGTGAAATTTTTGACGTTTTTTTATAAATGACATAACTAAACATATTAAAGAAATGGCTACATGGTATTTTCTGCAAAGTTGTAGATTTTAACAAGATGAACAAGTTTGCTGAAGACAGTTTTTCTATCTGGAAATCATATTTTGAGATAAATAGTTTTCACTTTAGTTTAACCGTTATTACTTACAAACTTATGGTTAGAAACATTATCAGGGTGGCCACCGAATTTCGATTTTGAAATTCCCGCTTTTTTCCCGGTATATTTTACATAATTTTCCCGGTTTTTCATCTATTCTTTCGAACAACTTTAATTGAGTTTTTCTGTATCAAAAATCGTTTCTATGAAAAGCACTGCATCATTTTTTTTAAATTGGTTTAAAAATTTTCAGTTGTTTTTTTTATAGTAATTTAATTGTTTATCAATAGTTTCACTATTGGAACAATAAGTTGACTATTAGATTGTCCTAATCTATATCGAATCTTATTCCGAAAACTATGGCTATAGTATTCATCTGAATCGATTTGTCTCGCGTACATCGAAAATCAATGGAGCTCTGGAGCTATCTATCATAGGAAAGAGATGGTTAATTGTGCTTATAAAACAGATCCTACTCTAGAAACGACAGGGATTTAATTTTTTTTTTTTTTTTTTTTTTTTGTATGGTATTCAGTTGGAGCTGTCTGACAGCTTAACTTGTCAAGGCTGAACCCTCGGTCTGGCTTTTGCCAAGTTTCCCCTCTACCAGGACCAATACTCAGACGGACTAGGCAATGGCGCCCACATGAACACTGTTTTTTTATTAGTATTGTGACGTGGTAGTTTTTGAAAAGTACCCATATTCCCTTGCTTCTGAGAAAAGGAAGCATTATGAAAATCAGCAGCTCAATTAGAATTTGTTTGAAATAGTAGTGTAGAATTTGTTTGAAATAGTAGTGCATTACTAATACTGTCTAGTCGAAATGGTTTTGAATAATTTGTCATACAAGTGCTATTCTGATTACTATTGTCTTTTATGTAAGATTAGAGTCTTAAATGTCAAGTGTCGTCAAGTCTTAACAAAATTAGGCTGTTTAGTAGTAGTTCTAGTTAATTTCATTTTTTGTTGTTAAAAGTATTTATTGGTCATTACGTTCATATATCCTTAAAGAAAAAAGTCGCTTTCCTTGTCTGTTCAACAATTTTTCGAAACTAGCAAGTGTACCCTAATGATCGATCTCAGCGTCTTACTTTCCATAGTCATTTTTATAGTGAATATTGAAGAGTAAAGTTACCTTAGGCTTCTATTACAGTCTCCTACAAGATTCACTTTTCGGTGGCAAATGCAATGCTTCACAACGCCTACTTCCTACTTGTAAATTTTGCGAAAATGAAGCTGGAATTAGATTATTTATACCGCTGTTACAAAAGAAGTATTTCTTATTATGGCAATGTAAAAACCATATTAAAATAAGATTGTCGCCACTTATTTCTACTCAGTGAATCTACTAGTCATTTTCCTAAGAGTTCCTAAGCATTCCCTACGTCGTATATGATAGCGATGTATCTAGCTAGCTAATAGTAAGAGTGGCTACGGATCATTCTGGTTAGCAAAAGGCAAACTGAACGTCACCAATAGTATTAATGTCCACTTCGAATAGATTAATTATTTGAAATGGGCATCAATTCTATCAATGACGCAGAATGTCCGTTGGATCACATCCGAGATATTATTGCGTCTATGCCGTATGAATTATGACGCGGCTTTAAGCAAAAAATGCCAAAATGTGATACCACCACTACAGGTTACGCCTTTGGTTTCCATCATATGGGCTAATGGATTATGCCCTCCCATCGCGGCAAGGTCGCATAACCAAGGGGAGGGAGAAACGACAGGGATTTAATTTGAATGCTATTTGAACCATACTTACCAACAATATGTCCTTTAGGCCAAACTTTGAATTGACAAGTTTAAATTTTAAGATCTACAGAATCTGACAACCGTTCACGGTGAAGATTTGATGAATTGTTTGCATTCTGGTAATGATAAAACGATCACAATTTAAGCTCAGAGCTTTGTTTGGTTCTCAAGACTCGTGCTCTTGAAATTTCTAGGTTTGGCTTTGGCTTATCATCATCTTAAGTGCATCTTAATGCTGAATTTCAGATATTTGACCGACAAAAGCCCCAGGTGTCTGAGTAAATCATCAAGATGCTTACATCAAGTGGTTCTTTACCGTAATTGAAATTATTTCAATTCTTAATGCTCTGAATTTTCTTCATAAATATAATGAGTTCTCTAAAGCAAATAAGTATGAGGTATGGATGAAACAAGGCCACACATGTAGAAGCACTACCTAGGGCTCGCTCACAATCTTAATTACACCGAATATGGTCATTTTTGACCTCCACACACTCTCTCGTAATGCTTTTTGTATGAATATTCTACACATTTTATACGAGCTGTAACAGCTTGATCGTTATTAAAATCGTAAATGAGCCCTTATTCAAAACTTTGTCGATTAGATCACTAGTGACATATTGAAAGCATTTATAAATAGGATTGATTTCCAGATAAGTTGTATTGAGCTAAGATATTGAGTATTAAGATAAGATATTGAGCAATTACAGAAGAATGCTAAACCAATCCGCAATAAGTAATTCAACTTCGATTCAAAACGTGAGTACAAAAATATATAGAGAAAAATTCAAAAAATCGCCCTGACAGTGCGAGGACGAAAATAAAAAAAAAATGTTTCGAAGCATTGCTAAGAGAGAAAAGAGTAAAACATTTTTAAGAAATATGGTGTAGCATAGAAGAAATTGAATCATGAATGTTTGAAAGCAACTGGTTCAAAATTGCGGATGCCTCATGAAAATATCATTAAACATAACTACTTTCTATATCTTATTTTGGAGTATGGTTTGTAGATAACTGCTTGAAGATGTTCGTTCAAAACGATTTTCCCGGTGATCGCCTCAAATTCCCGGTTTTTCCCGTCTTTTTCCCGGTGGATCCAAATTCCCGTCTTTTTCCCGCCTTTCCCGTTTTTCCCGGTTCGGTGGCCACCCTGCATTATTCAAAAATATATGTTAAAATTCAAGTTATATCTGATTTTCTGTGAAAATTTCATTCAAATTGGTTCATAAATAACTGAGATCTAGCTTACCAAAGTTGGTCAGTTTGTATGGAAAATCGAAAAAGTTGCAAATGTTTTGCCCAATACTGTATATTTGCAGGCTCATTTCTTGCAAATTTCTGGTTAGGATTTTCGCGTCACAGTTCACAACAAGGAAAAGGAAAATAATGACTTTATAAACTATTTTAATCAAAAAAGAGACTTAAGAGAAAATAGACTTTTTAGTATTGCATTAAAATAGAGACCAAGTCCCCACTGTAGCCCTGCTACAGTGAAATCTCCATGAGTCTATGTTTCAGTACTCTACATCGAATCATGAAACAATAATTAAAATAGAGCAATTCTGTTCGATTGTAATTGTAATTTATTTATCATACGTGGGCCTATTAGTTTACTTTTACACAAGGTCAAGAATAAAACCTTTCAATATCGACTCATAGAGTTGACTGTACCTGTGGTTTGTCAGAAATGCGTTTCATATTGTACGGACTCACTGAAGAATAAGTTATGTGAAACCCGCTTTAGAAAACTCCTTTTTAAAAACTTTCTAAAGAAACCCGTTAAGATTCCATCAGCGACTCCTTTTGAAATATGCCACAGATACCCATTGGAATGAGAACGCCACGGATTCCCTTTGGAATCAGCCACTTATTCTCTTCGGATTCCTTATGGAATCCGCCATGGGTTCGATTTTGAATCCGTCGCCGATTTGTTTTAGAATCAGCTACGGATTCCCCCCTGCCACGGATCTTCTTTGGAATCCGCCACGGAGTTTGTTATTTCTCTAAGATTACATTTACCATCTCCGTAGCGATTAGGGAAAAGCACTAATTTTCGACCCACAAGAAGTCTGTGTCAATTTTCGGATTTTCGGAAAACGCATGCATGGGTCGAAAATTGGTGGTTTTCCCCTACTAGCTTAATAGAAAGTTAACAAAAACTTACATTTCACAATGCCGTCGTAAACATTTTTTCTTGCGTCCTCCTCATCTGTTCTCGTACGGAAATACCTTTAGGTTCCAGGATATCGACAAACTGAAAATATACATGATTTATTGTATGCATTCCACATGCAATTTAATGAGAAAATAAATAGCTTACCTGGAATATTATGTGATCAAAACGATGTGGATTTTCAAGTTTGCAAAATGCAGGTTTTGTTTCTCGTTTCACCACAAAGTAAACAAAGCGCACATCAGCCTAATAAAGATACTGTGAACGAAGAGACGAAATGTTTGAATGGATGCTATAAAATTTTACTGTGCGCGCCGTTTTCAACATGGGGGGGGGAGGGGCGGTATACGCAACGAGGTGCGACTACCGTTCATGTTTTGTGGGTACACGGAGGCGGAATTCAACTCAATTTTGGGTTGTTTCAACGCAATTCCGTAGTTGAGCCCAATAACTCAATTTTGGCTAAATTTCTAAGGTCCCCACTAGGTAGTTTGGCTTTAATTCCATTAGAAAAATATACTCAATTTTGGGTTTATTTAACGCAAAATTGAGTTCTTTCGACCCAAACATAAGAAAAGTTGCATTTACCCAAATTTGGCTTATTGGGCCAAAGTACCCCATTGGGTAGATGCAGCTCTCTCTATTTTTGACAACATTCGTGTGGGAGAAAGAGAAAACCGAGAGATTTAGGGTTGAAACTATAATCGATATACTTAATTTTGGGTAAAGTAAACTCAAAAATTAGGTAAAAATATTTCTCCGTGTAATGTTCGTGTGGCTCGCAACGCTGACATCCCGCTGTTTGAGTGTTGAAAAGCATCAGCATTTGCTGCCTAGCGTGGCCCGCGTTTTCGACCTGTGCTGTTTGAGCCGGCCCGCGTGAGAGATGATTGTTAGGCGGGTTTGTTTTTAGCTGACAGCTGTATACACCAGGGGACTGATACGGCTGTCTTCCTGCATACATTTCGGCTCTTCCTCACATTGTTTTGGTATTTCGCGTTTTGGTACCCACTTTGGGTTTATTCACATATTTCATAACGCTGGAAATTGCCATTTTGGACACCCACCCACCCTTCGTAACACTTTTTGTATGAATATTTTACAAATTTTGTATGAGCCGTAACAACATGAAGACACTCAACCACCCCCTTCAGCGTTATGAAATTTGTGAATAAGCCCTTTCTGGTCGGTTTGCCCTAACTTTACTCCTGATTTTCGAGTATACGGCTCATACGCTGCTAGTGCTAGATTCTGGCAATTAAACATATCGCATAGAATCGTCATTTTTGATGACGCTTTTTATTAGTTCATCATTTTGTTTGGGGGTGAGCCATTTCGCATAAAGACGTATCGCATAAGGACGTTTCGCATACGGACGTTTGGCATAATGGACATTTGGCATAATTAGAATTATATGCCTTCTTTAAAATGCTACCTGTTCTTGTATGAAACTGATTTATGCGAAACGTTCATTATGCCAAACGTCCGTATGCGAAATGTCCTTATGCGAAACGTCTTTGCGAAATGGGTCACCCCCATTTTATTTAATGATTTACGCATCAGCGAGGTATCATTGATCATAAAAACATATGTTTTGTCCCTCCTAAAATAATCAAAACAAAAACACTGGACGCCATGTTGAATTGATGTTGGGTTGGTAAATATTAGCTCTTGCCATCGCCCTGGTATACACGGAGAAAATGGAAAATACTAAATAGAGTGTTTAATATCATTTCTCTTTCATTTTTAGTGTTTATTCATTGTATGGAATACAACTTTATACCACAGACAAACAGACGTCACACTCTCATCATTGTCCATCGACCATCTTTTTAACGGTCGATTCAAAAATATGTTATGTGGCCAATCCGCCACCCGCAGCGCTTGCTTCGTTTTTGTTCGTGTTTGACGTTCACACACTACCGCCATCTGTTGGCCCGGTGGCCAAACACGCTGATTTTAGCATTGGGCGTACATGTCCTCGTGATTATGATTTTGATCGAGATTTGTTCTAAGTGTTACGTCTGTTTGTTTGTGTTTATACTATGTCATGAATTTTCGAAAATAATTGTTTCACCTGCATTTGTGCTGGTGATTGTTACACTTAGGACTTCATTGTTTTACAGTTGCAGTTTTGGTCAGAACGTGTGCTTTTTTTTCTTGTCGGTCCGAAATAATGTCGAAACTTCTGTTTCCAATTTTTATCCGTGGTCTAAAGACTTCAATTCAAAAGGGCAAGTTATTTTTGCCTCCCGGAACGGGAACTTATATACCTCTGTGGAAAAGCGAAAAAACAGTTGCTTCGATGACTGAACGACAGGAGGGAACTAATAAAAGTGCCAATCAAAATCTGAACCAGATGCGAAGGAAAATCGTTAAGTCCACCTTCTGCAAATGGCTGGCCTGTTCATCAGTAGGTGCAAACATAACCAATCAAGGATTCCAACATTATGCAAGCAGAACAGCACTGCCTCCTGTGATGTGGCAGAATTTCTGAGAACATAATTCCAGCGTGACCAGTAGAAGCATGTTTAATTCGATGGATACGCGGATACGTAAGCAAGAGCGACATCTCCGTTCCAGTAGCAATATAATAAACTCTATCATATTGTTAAAAGTTATTGAGTGCTCGAAATAAATTTATGATCATCGTATTTCGTTTTACTTTACTTTCCACTTTTTGCCTTTTTTCACGATAATCAAAACAAACGGTCGCGTAAAAATATAAGCCAAATAAGCTTTATGAATAATAAAACCCATTTATACTTTGGATGATTATTGAAAACTGAAGAACTCAACTCAAACTCAAATTATTTTAGCACACGCTTGAATTTAGGTACACTGCATTTATGATTAACCTTCGGTTGTGGACTTTTGCCTTTCTCGCAACAGCAATGTTGTCAAAAACAGAGAGAGACACACCGACCCAACGTCGAATGTCCGTAGAATAAGCCAAATTTGGGTTCTACCTACACGGAGAAAACGGAAAACCCATATTTGTGTTTTTTTTTACTTATTTTTTAGTTATTTTGCTCACCCTATTTCAATCGCTCATTCTATTGTGCGTTACCTAAAGTTACACAGACAAACTGACATAAAACTCGTTCTATTTTCATTGTACAACAAAATAGCGCTCAGTTCTAATAGACGACCGTTATTAATAGCCCGTAGTCTGATGTTGTTACATCACATAAACGGTAGCGCCACTGTTTTTTACTATTTTATTTTTGCGACAGTAAATCGATATTTTCAGATAATCGCGCACCGTGGATTTTTTTTTTTGCAGAGACCTATGAATGTTTCCAGAAGGTGTCCATGCCACAAAATGCTTCTCCGTTTTTTAGATGTTCTAATTGATAAAATCTTGAGAATTGAAATAGAAAGATAGATTCGAAAATCTTTCAAAATAAACAACATTGACCTGCAACTATTTGATTGCTTAAGTATGAATATGCTTAACTATTGTATTACTGATTAAGAATTTTGATTGTAACATAGCAATTGGGTCCTAAAATGTTTAATAAATTCTTGTTGTTATTGAATAAAACAAAAGAGCATGTTCTTGCAACTACTTTAGCATGTTTTCCAGCTCAAATAGCGGCTATAAAATTTTTAAACTTCAATTTTATAAATGGTACCAAATATGAACCTTGACACTTGTGATCATGTTTGACATTCACGTTTTCGACAAAAATGCCATAGGGCTTATAATTTTAACACTGGGGTTGTTCCTATCTGACATTTGGGAAGGGACACGAAAAACAAAATATACCCATAATTTGAGTTTACCCCCTTGGTGTGACAAAATCTCAAAAATCGTAAGAAAATGTTTTTTTTGTACTAAAACCAATGAAAATCATTAAAAAATTGAGTAAACATGTGTGTCTGTACTAAACATAAGCGTTTGATACTAAAATTAGGACAGGGTTTTAGGACCCTATTGGTCCAAATGTTTATTTTGTTATTTTTTTTTTCCCGCATAAACCAGAAGCGTACTCGCACTATTCCCCAAACTATCCACAACCACGAACGACAATATCTAGCCAGTTTCCTAAAACATCTAAAATAACAATAAAGCAACACTACCGCGGACTGTTTCGACAGTTTGCTGAATGGTAAATGGACAAATAACAATGTGGGGAATAGGCGGTTAAGTTATGTAACCATTCAAAAACGACGATTTTCTCGAACAAAATTTGTCGTGGATGGTTTGCAAAAAGGTACGTAAACCATCCATTTTTTGCCAAATTCAATGTAAGGCAATCAGTTAAGAAATTGTTAAACCATATTTATTTATAAAAAAGCAAATAATGTATGGGTAATTATAGGTTTATGGTACTTCATGGTATTTTAACTGTATGCCGAACTGTTATATTACATTTAGACAATTAACCAATGTACGGGGATATTTCTAAGAAGAGGCAATGAAACAAGTAGGTACGTGTGGAAAAACTCATTTCAATTAAAAATACATAATCATTTCTCTTGTTTGAAATGAATTCAGTCCACATGTTCTACTTGTTTCATTATTCGTTATAAAGAAAATAATGAAGTAGAATTGGTTTTTTTACAAAAATGATTATTTTTCATCACTAAATCCTTCCCAAACATTTGTACACAATTTTTGTATGTAATCACTGGAATTTTCACGTCTGTAATTAAGACCGTAATTAGGAACACTAGACACTGGGTGGATTAGGTGCAATATGAAGCAGCGACAGCGAGCTTGATCTGCACGGTTGACCATCATTCCGTCCCGGTTCGAATCGATTTATACTCGTTCCTGCTTGGTTGATTCCGTCGCACATTATTTCTGGAGAAAAAAAAGCAGTTGCACGTTACATGCTAATTCATAAAATCAAACTTGGGATCAGCTTACTTACCAGCAGTTCCGGATTCGGTTCTAACATAACGTTGGTTGAAAAAAAAACGAATGCAAACTAACAGGAGCAAAAATTTTAAGCTCGCGAGTTTTTTTTTATTTTTCTATTTTTTCAGACAGCGTGAAAACAAACACGCATGAAAAATTGAACAGAGCGTATGTTACAAATTTTACATGGCAGTTATATTTTTTTTTACTTCACATTTTTATATAGGAGTAGAAGCGTTGTTTCAGTATTTTAAACAAATCTGTGGAGTTTTTTTTTTGTTTTGTTTTGAAATATGTAAGTTCTACAAATATACTGGGAATTTCATCACGGTGTAATTTTTCTAGCGTGTATCGCTTATACCTTCACCAGTCATTCAACTGTTTGCCAAATTGTTAAATAAAAGTAGTATATTGTAAAATATTCATCTGTGTATGTATTGCACGAATATAAGCTATTACCATTCCACAGACGGTGAATTAATATTGCTACTATTTCTCCGAGTTTTTACTTAATACCATTCAACAATGTAAGTACATATTCCCGTATTGTTACTATTCGCAATGGCGCAACCAACTTTTCAACATTGCACTACTACGCCGGCAATTGGATTGGTTTATTATTGTACCTGCCACACGATATACGAATGCAAAAATGGCAAGTTTGGCAGAGAAAGCTCTCAGTTAATAACTGTGGAAGTGCTCATAAGAATACTAAGCTGAGAAGCAGATTCTGTCCCAGTTGGGACGTTATGCCAACAAGAAGAAGATATATCAACATCTTTGTCCATACCTCTAAGGGTTCATTCACATATTTCATAACGCCAAAAACGGTCGTTTCTGACACCAATCCACCCCCTCGTAACGCTTTTTGTACAAACATTCAAAAACTTTTGTATGAGCCGTAACATCGAGAAGACACCCACCCTCTCCATTCAGCGTATGAAATTTGTGAATATACCCTAACGCAATTCAAGTATTCCCCTAACGTATGATGAAGTATTGGTTTGAAGCAATGAGCCTATGCATGCTATAAAACGTTTGACTTTTACTGTGCGCCCTGTTTTCAAGTCGCCCGTGAGAGGGAGCGAGACAGCACCAAAACACGGCGCACAGTAAAAGTCATGAGAACAAAAGAATTTATGGCACGTACAGAGGCTCATACAAATTTAACATTAAACCCTCAAGCCCCTCGCTTGCCATCACCTCTTCGCTCACCACTCGGAACAGTTTTCTGGGTATGCAACTGTTGCGAGCAAAATGATCAGATTTCGTCTCTTTGTAGCTCAGTCTCTTTAGATCAAATGCATGCTATAAAACGTTGAACTTTTGTGAGCCGTGGCCCGTGAGCACTGTACTTGCTATAAATTCTTTTGTTTGTTTTGGTACCGTGTGTTGATGCTGTCACGCTTAGTCTCACGGGCAATTTGAGAACACGGTGGAATTCATGCTCGAAAATCTTTGAAATATTTGAAGACCCGTAGATTTCCTAAAAAGTTGAGTAAATATCAACGGATTTTCGATTTCTTAGTCTCAATCGCTTCGTCTGGATCCCAGCTAACTTTTTGTGTGCTGGATTCATCAATACACTCTGCCAAAACCTTAGCCTCCAACTTTTAGTGGGACCCATGCTTGAAAATCCAATGAAATTATAAAAATCCGTAGATTTCCTAAAAAGTTGAGTAAATATCAACGGATTTTCGATTTCTTAGTCTCAATCGCTTCGTCTGGATCCCAGCTAACTTTCCATGTGCTGGATTCATCAATTCACTCTGCCAAAACCTTAGCCTCCAACTTTAAGTGGGACCCATGCTTGAAAATCCAATGAAATTATAAAAATCCGTAGATTTCCTAAAAAGTTGAGTAAATATCAACGGATTTTCGATTTCTTAGTCTCAATCGCTTCGTCTGGATCCCAGCTAACTTTTTGTGTGCTGGATTCATCAATTCACTCTGCCAAAACCTTAGCCTCCAACTTTTAGTGGGACCCATGCTTGAAAATCCAATGAAATTATAAAAATCCGTAGATTTCCTAAAAAGTTGAGTAAATATCAACGGATTTTCGATTTCTTAGCATCAATCGCTTCGTCTGGATCCCAGCTAACTTTCCGTGTGCTGGATTTGTCAATTCACTCTGCCAAAACCTTAGCCTCCAACTTTAAGTGGGACCCATGCTTGAAAATCCAATGAAATTATAAAAATCCGTAGATTTCCTAAAAAGTTGAGTAAATATCAACGGATTTTCGATTTCTTAGTCTCAATCGCTTTGTCTGGATCCCAGCTAACTTTCCATGTGCTGGATTCATCAATTCACTCTGCCAAAACCTTAGCCTCCAACTTTAAGTGGGACCCATGCTTGAAAATTCAATGAAATTATAAAAATCCGTAGATTTCCTAAAAAGTTGAGTAAATATCAACGGATTTTCGATTTCTTACCATCAATCGCTTCGTCTGGATCCCAGCTAACTTTCCGTGTGCTGGATTTGTCAATTCACTCTGCCAAAACCTTAGCCTCCAACTTTTAGGGGGACCCATGCTTGAAAATCCAATGAAATTATAAAAATCCGTAGATTTCCTAAAAAGTTGAGTAAATATCAACGGATTTTCGATTTCTTAGCACCAATCGCTTCGTCTGGATCCCAGCTAACTTTCCGTGTGCTGGATTTGTCAATTCACTCTGCCAAAACCTTAGCCTCCAACTTTTAGTGGGACCCATGCTTGAAAATCCAATGAAATTATAAAAATCCGTAGATTTCCTAAAAAGTTGAGTAAATATCAACGGATTTTCGATTTCTTAGTCTCAATCGCTTCGTCTGGATCCCAGCTAACTTTCCATGTACTGGATTCATTAATTCACCCTGCCAAAACCTTAGCCTCCAACTTTTAGTGGGACCCATGCTTGAAAATCCAATAAAATTTTAAAAATCCGTAGATTTCCTAAAAAGTTGAGTAAATATCAACGGATTTTCGATTTCTTAGCATCAATCGCTTCGTCTGGATCCCAGCTAACTTTCTGTGTGCTGGATTCGTCAATTCACTCTGCCAAAACCTTAGCCTCCAACTTTTAGTGGGACCCATGCTTGAAAATCCAATGAAATTATAAAAATCCGTAGATTTCCTAAAAAGTTAAGTAAATATCAACGGATTTTCGATTTCTTAGCACCAATCGCTTCGTCTGGATCCCAGCTAACTTTCCGTGTGCTGGATTTGTCAATTCACTCTGCCAAAACCTTAGCCTCCAACTTTTAGTGGGACCCATGCTTGAAAATCCAATGAAATTATAAAAATCCGTAGATTTCCTAAAAAGTTGAGTAAATATCAACGGATTTTCGATTTCTTAGCACCAATCGCTTCGTCTGGATCCCAGCTAACTTTCCGTGTGCTGGATTTGTCAATTCACTCTGCCAAAACCTTAGCCTCCAACTTTTAGTGGGACCCATGCTTGAAAATCCAATGAAATTTTAAAAATCCGTAGATTTCCTAAAAAGTTGAGTAAATATCAACGGATTTTCGATTTCTTAGTCTCAATCGCTTCGTCTGGATCCCAGCTAACTTTCCATGTGCTGGATTCATCAATTCACTCTGCCAAAACCTTAGCCTCCAACTTTTAGTGGGACCCATGCTTGAAAATCCAATGAAATTATAAAAATCCGTAGATTTCCTAAAAAGTTGAGTAAATATCAACGGATTTTCGATTTCTTAGCATCAATCGCTTCGTCTGGATCCCAGCTAACTTTCCGTGTGCTGGATTCGTCAATTCACTCTGCCAAAACCTTAGCCTCCAACTTTTAGTGGGACCCATGCTTGAAAATCCAATGAAATTATAAAAATCCGTAGATTTCCTAAAAAGTTGAGTAAATATCAACGGATTTTCGATTTCTTAGCTCAATCGCTTCGTCTGGATCCCAGCTAACTTTCCATGTGCTGGATTCATCAATTCACTCTGCCAAAACCTTAGCCTCCAACTTTTAGTGGGACCCATGCTTGAAAATCCAATGAAATTATAAAAATCCGTAGATTTCCTAAAAAGTTGAGTAAATATCAACGGATTTTCGATTTCTTAGCTCAATCGCTTCGTCTGGATCCCAGCTAACTTTCCATGTGCTGGATTCATCAATTCACTCTGCCAAAACCTTAGCCTCCAACTTTTAGTGGGACCCATGCTTGAAAATCCAATGAAATTATAAAAATCCGTAGATTTCCTAAAAAGTTGAGTAAATATCAACGGATTTTCGATTTCTTAGCATCAATCGCTTCGTCTGGATCCCAGCTAACTTTCCGTGTGCTGGATTTGTCAATTCACTCTGCCAAAACCTTAGCCTCCAACTTTTAGTGGGACCCATGCTTGAAAATCCAATGAAATTATAAAAATCCGTAGATTTCCTAAAAAGTTGAGTAAATATCAACGGATTTTCGATTTCTTAGCATCAATCGCTTCGTCTGGATCCCAGCTAACTTTCCATGTGCTGGATTCATCAATTCACTCTGCCAAAACCTTAGCCTCCAACTTTTAGTGGGACCCATGCTTGAAAATCCAATGAAATTATAAAAATCCGTAGATTTCCTAAAAAGTTGAGTAAATATCAACGGATTTTCGATTTCTTAGCATCAATCGCTTCGTCTGGATCCCAGCTAACTTTCCGTGTGCTGGATTTGTCAATTCACTCTGCCAAAACCTTAGCCTCCAACTTTTAGTGGGACCCATGCTTGAAAATCCAATGAAATTATAAAAATCCGTAGATTTCCTAAAAAGTTGAGTAAATATCAACGGATTTTCGATTTCTTAGCTCAATCGCTTCGTCTGGATCCCAGCTAACTTTCCATGTGCTGGATTCATCAATTCACTCTGCCAAAACCTTAGCCTCCAACTTTTAGTGGGACCCATGCTTGAAAATCCAATGAAATTATAAAAATCCGTAGATTTCCTAAAAAGTTGAGTAAATATCAACGGATTTTCGATTTCTTAGCATCAATCGCTTCGTCTGGATCCCAGCTAACTTTCCATGTGCTGGATTCATCAATTCACTCTGCCAAAACCTTAGCCTCCAACTTTAGTGGGACCCATGCTTGAAAATCCAATGAAATTATAAAAATCCGTAGATTTCCTAAAAAGTTGAGTAAATATCAACGGATTTTCGATTTCTTAGCATCAATCGCTTCGTCTGGATCCCAGCTAACTTTCCGTGTGCTGGATTTGTCAATTCACTCTGCCAAAACCTTAGCCTCCAACTTTTAGTGGGACCCATGCTTGAAAATCCAATGAAATTATAAAAATCCGTAGATTTCCTAAAAAGTTGAGTAAATATCAACGGATTTTCGATTTCTTAGCATCAATCGCTTCGTCTGGATCCCAGCTAACTTTCCGTGTGCTGGATTTGTCAATTCACTCTGCCAAAACCTTAGCCTCCAACTTTTAGTGGGACCCATGCTTGAAAATCCAATGAAATTATAAAAATCCGTAGATTTCCTAAAAAGTTGAGTAAATATCAACGGATTTTCGATTTCTTAGCATCAATCGCTTCGTCTGGATCCCAGCTAACTTTCCATGTGCTGGATTCATCAATTCACTCTGCCAAAACCTTAGCCTCCAACTTTTAGTGGGACCCATGCTTGAAAATCCAATGAAATTATAAAAATCCGTAGATTTCCTAAAAAGTTGAGTAAATATCAACGGATTTTCGATTTCTTAGCATCAATCGCTTCGTCTGGATCCCAGCTAACTTTCCGTGTGCTGGATTCGTCAATTCACTCTGCCAAAACCTTAGCCTCCAACTTTTAGTGGGACCCATGCTTGAAAATCCAATGAAATTATAAAAATCCGTAGATTTCCTAAAAAGTTGAGTAAATATCAACGGATTTTCGATTTCTTAGCACTCAATCGCTTCGTCTGGATCCCAGCTAACTTTCCGTGTGCTGGATTTGTCAATTCACTCTGCCAAAACCTTAGCCTCCAACTTTTAGTGGGACCCATGCTTGAAAATCCAATGAAATTATAAAAATCCGTAGATTTCCTAAAAAGTTGAGTAAATATCAACGGATTTTCGATTTCTTAGCATCAATCGCTTCGTCTGGATCCCAGCTAACTTTCCATGTGCTGGATTCATCAATTCACTCTGCCAAAACCTTAGCCTCCAACTTTTAGTGGGACCCATGCTTGAAAATCCAATGAAATTATAAAAATCCGTAGATTTCCTAAAAAGTTGAGTAAATATCAACGGATTTTCGATTTCTTAGCATCAATCGCTTCGTCTGGATCCCAGCTAACTTTCCGTGTGCTGGATTCATCAATTCACTCTGCCAAAACCTTAGCCTCCAACTTTTAGTGGGACCCATGCTTGAAAATCCAATGAAATTATAAAAATCCGTAGATTTCCTAAAAAGTTGAGTAAATATCAACGGATTTTCGATTTCTTAGCATCAATCGCTTCGTCTGGATCCCAGCTAACTTTCCGTGTGCTGGATTTGTCAATTCACTCTGCCAAAACCTTAGCCTCCAACTTTTAGTGGGACCCATGCTTGAAAATCCAATGAAATTATAAAAATCCGTAGATTTCCTAAAAAGTTGAGTAAATATCAACGGATTTTCGATTTCTTAGCATCAATCGCTTCGTCTGGATCCCAGCTAACTTTCCGTGTGCTGGATTCGTCAATTCACTCTGCCAAAACCTTAGCCTCCAACTTTTAGTGGGACCCATGCTTGAAAATCCAATGAAATTATAAAAATCCGTAGATTTCCTAAAAAGTTGAGTAAATATCAACGGATTTTCGATTTCTTAGTCTCAATCGCTTCGTCTGGATCCCAGCTAACTTTCCATGTGCTGGATTCATCAATTCACTCTGCCAAAACCTTAGCCTCCAACTTTTAGTGGGACCCATGCTTGAAAATCCAATGAAATTATAAAAATCCGTAGATTTCCTAAAAAGTTGAGTAAATATCAACGGATTTTCGATTTCTTAGCATCAATCGCTTCGTCTGGATCCCAGCTAACTTTCCATGTGCTGGATTCATCAATTCACTCTGCCAAAACCTTAGCCTCCAACTTTTAGTGGGACCCATGCTTGAAAATCCAATGAAATTATAAAAATCCGTAGATTTCCTAAAAAGTTGAGTAAATATCAACGGATTTTCGATTTCTTAGCATCAATCGCTTCGTCTGGATCCCAGCTAACTTTCCATGTGCTGGATTTGTCAATTCACTCTGCCAAAACCTTAGCCTCCAACTTTTAGTGGGACCCATGCTTGAAAATCCAATGAAATTATAAAAATCCGTAGATTTCCTAAAAAGTTGAGTAAATATCAACGGATTTTCGATTTCTTAGCCTCAATCGCTTCGTCTGGATCCCAGCTAACTTTCCATGTGCTGGATTCATCAATTCACTCTGCCAAAACCTTAGCCTCCAACTTTTAGTGGGACCCATGCTTGAAAATCCAATGAAATTATAAAAATCCGTAGATTTCCTAAAAAGTTGAGTAAATATCAACGGATTTTCGATTTCTTAGCATCAATCGCTTCGTCTGGATCCCAGCTAACTTTCCATGTGCTGGATTCATCAATTCACTCTGCCAAAACCTTAGCCTCCAACTTTTAGTGGGACCCATGCTTGAAAATCCAATGAAATTATAAAAATCCGTAGATTTCCTAAAAAGTTGAGTAAATATCAACGGATTTTCGATTTCTTAGCATCAATCGCTTCGTCTGGATCCCAGCTAACTTTCCGTGTGCTGGATTCGTCAATTCACTCTGCCAAAACCTTAGCCTCCAACTTTTAGTGGGACCCATGCTTGAAAATCCAATGAAATTATAAAAATCCGTAGATTTCCTAAAAAGTTGAGTAAATATCAACGGATTTTCGATTTCTTAGCATCAATCGCTTCGTCTGGATCCCAGCTAACTTTCCGTGTGCTGGATTTGTCAATTCACTCTGCCAAAACCTTAGCCTCCAACTTTTAGTGGGACCCATGCTTGAAAATCCAATGAAATTATAAAAATCCGTAGATTTCCTAAAAAGTTGAGTAAATATCAACGGATTTTCGATTTCTTAGCATCAATCGCTTCGTCTGGATCCCAGCTAACTTTCCGTGTGCTGGATTTGTCAATTCACTCTGCCAAAACCTTAGCCTCCAACTTTTAGTGGGACCCATGCTTGAAAATCCAATGAAATTATAAAAATCCGTAGATTTCCTAAAAAGTTGAGTAAATATCAACGGATTTTCGATTTCTTAGTCTCAATCGCTTCGTCTGGATCCCAGCTAACTTTCCATGTGCTGGATTCATCAATTCACTCTGCCAAAACCTTAGCCTCCAACTTTTAGTGGGACCCATGCTTGAAAATCCAATGAAATTATAAAAATCCGTAGATTTCCTAAAAAGTTGAGTAAATATCAACGGATTTTCGATTTCTTAGCATCAATCGCTTCGTCTGGATCCCAGCTAACTTTCCGTGTGCTGGATTCGTCAATTCACTCTGCCAAAACCTTAGCCTCCAACTTTAAGTGGGACCCATGCTTGAAAATCCAATGAAATTATAAAAATCCGTAGATTTCCTAAAAAGTTGAGTAAATATCAACGGATTTTCGATTTCTTAGCACCAATCGCTTCGTCTGGATCCCAGCTAACTTTCCGTGTGCTGGATTTGTCAATTCACTCTGCCAAAACCTTAGCCTCCAACTTTTAGTGGGACCCATGCTTGAAAATCCAATGAAATTATAAAAATCCGTAGATTTCCTAAAAAGTTGAGTAAATATCAACGGATTTTCGATTTCTTAGCACCAATCGCTTCGTCTGGATCCCAGCTAACTTTCCATGTGCTGGATTCATCAATTCACTCTGCCAAAACCTTAGCCTCCAACTTTTAGTGGGACCCATGCTTGAAAATCCAATGAAATTATAAAAATCCGTAGATTTCCTAAAAAGTTGAGTAAATATCAACGGATTTTCGATTTCTTAGCATCAATCGCTTCGTCTGGATCCCAGCTAACTTTCCGTGTGCTGGATTTGTCAATTCACTCTGCCAAAACCTTAGCCTCCAACTTTTAGTGGGACCCATGCTTGAAAATCCAATGAAATTATAAAAATCCGTAGATTTCCTAAAAAGTTGAGTAAATATCAACGGATTTTCGATTTCTTAGCATCAATCGCTTCGTCTGGATCCCAGCTAACTTTCCGTGTGCTGGATTTGTCAATTCACTCTGCCAAAACCTTAGCCTCCAACTTTTAGTGGGACCCATGCTTGAAAATCCAATGAAATTATAAAAATCCGTAGATTTCCTAAAAAGTTGAGTAAATATCAACGGATTTTCGATTTCTTAGCACCAATCGCTTCGTCTGGATCCCAGCTAACTTTCCGTGTGCTGGATTTGTCAATTCACTCTGCCAAAACCTTAGCCTCCAACTTTTAGTGGGACCCATGCTTGAAAATCCAATGAAATTATAAAAATCCGTAGATTTCCTAAAAAGTTGAGTAAATATCAACGGATTTTCGATTTCTTAGCATCAATCGCTTCGTCTGGATCCCAGCTAACTTTCCGTGTGCTGGATTTTCAATTCACTCTGCCAAAACCTTAGCCTCCAACTTTTAGTGGGACCCATGCTTGAAAATCCAATGAAATTATAAAAATCCGTAGATTTCCTAAAAAGTTGAGTAAATATCAACGGATTTTCGATTTCTTAGCATCAATCGCTTCGTCTGGATCCCAGCTAACTTTCCGTGTGCTGGATTCGTCAATTCACTCTGCCAAAACCTTAGCCTCCAACTTTTAGTGGGACCCATGCTTGAAAATCCAATGAAATTATAAAAATCCGTAGATTTCCTAAAAAGTTGAGTAAATATCAACGGATTTTCGATTTCTTAGCACCAATCGCTTCGTCTGGATCCCAGCTAACTTTCCGTGTGCTGGATTTGTCAATTCACTCTGCCAAAACCTTAGCCTCCAACTTTTAGTGGGACCCATGCTTGAAAATCCAATGAAATTATAAAAATCCGTAGATTTCCTAAAAAGTTGAGTAAATATCAACGGATTTTCGATTTCTTAGTCTCAATCGCTTCGTCTGGATCCCAGCTAACTTTCCATGTGCTGGATTCATCAATTTACTCTGCCAAAACCTTAGCCTCCAACTTTTAGTGGGACCCACGCTTGAAAATCCAATAATATAATAAAAATCCATAGATTTCCTAAAAAGTTGAGTAAATATCAACGGATTTTCGATTTCTTAGCCTCAATCGCTTCGTCTGGATCTCAGCTTACTTTTTGTGTGCTGGATTTATCAATTCACTCTGCCAAAACCTTAGCCTCCACAGTTTTCGTGATTTCTGTAGTTAGCCTCCAAACTTGCATACAAGTTGGTAGGAGAATTTTGTTTTTTGTCATATTGCCGCAATTTTGAACCAAAACTCAAAGTTTTTACACTTATTTCGATTGTAAATTGTCTGATCTATCGATTGGCGTTATCAGTTTGTCCCCAAAATGCTCCAAAACCTTAGCCTCCAACATTTTGTAGTTAGCCTCCAAGAACCCTACAACAGCAAAAATTGTTTTGGAGGCTAAATGGAGGCTAACTACAAATCGCTCCATGTGACACCGTTAGCAAACGTCTGGTTCATCGGATTGGATCCTGGCTTCGAACTGCTCGACATCGTTCAACGTGGGAGCAGCGCCGCAGTGAATATTAAGGTCAGACCTTTTTTAATTAAATACGATTGCGCAACGTATTGAGAAGTTTGACGAATAATAAGAAAAGCTTGAAATGTGACGTCACACGGTCCGTAGCCAGTTTTATTTGATTCAAAATCCCAATTATTTGAAAATTGAAATGAATCGAAATACAAATTGTAAAGCTCATTAAATTTACTACTTAGAAACAATATTTATTCGGTTCGTAGAATTTTTAATAAAGTTTAATAATTACTTCGAGTTTGGTAATCCACTCTATCAGACCGTTTTCGATTATTTTTTCAATCTCTTACGAATTTGTTCGAGCTCTAATTTATCGTAAGACTATCGCTCAGTATTGTAGAGAGTTTAAATAGTTTAACATAATTTAAAAAAATTCCCTCCGTTATTATTAGATTCTTATGTGGGATCGGAGCGTCCAGCATTTGACGCCAAACGTAGAATGAATCCAAGAATCAGATGAAATTGTGCTTATACTGTGCACAGTGTAAGGTGAGATGAATCAAATGAAGTGACAATTGTCGACTCGCTCCCATTTGATTAACATTAGTCACCTCATGTCACCCGAGGTGAGAACGACTCATCTCGACTCTAACGCCGCGCAGAATAAACATAAATGACATGGAGAGACTTTGTTATTCAGTTGACGCCTATCAAAACAGTATTGAAAAGTGCTACTTTTCAGCACCGAAAAGAGTGCTGAAAAGTAGCACTTTTCAGCACTGCTTTTTTAGATAGGAAAAGTAGGCCGTTATGTTGATCATCTTCTCAATGAAAAGTTAATTGATTTGCAACGGAATTGCAAAAAGTTATTTTTGATGGGTTAAAAAGTATTGTATTTTACCATATAGAAGGAATGAGGAATTATGTATGGAGGCAGCAAGCATGTTGAAAAATTTGATTTAATCTAAATTTTATCGTGCAATTTCAACCAAATTATATCTAAAATAAAAGTTCATGTCCTATTTTGCATGCTTGGTGTATTCGATCACAATGTAAAAGTTTGTCGTATTACACCTTAAATTTTATGTCAACATCAATAAAACCAACGTTTTATGTAACTTTGGTGACCTGTAGCTAAAAATTGTGACGTGCTGGAACATTTATGTGAATGGCATCAGATTCCGCAACCCCAAATCTACTAGAGATACATAACTTGATCCTTGAGACACGCAAAAATGTCATTTTGTTGCGGTATGTTACTCCCTGCTTCCACTCTTCCGGTAGCTGTTCTGTTTCCTAGCTCCTGTCTATCAATCGGTGAAAACAAGGACCAAACTTTTCTAGGTCCGTTTTAATAAGTTCTGCTGCGATACCACCACAGCTGCTTTGTTGCTCTTGAGCTGTTTTGTAGCATTCCTAATTTCACTTATTGTGGGAGTCGACACCGATTAAGCCCTTTCTCTTGCTGTCTTGGTCTTCCCTTTCAATCACCTTACGTTCGTACATCATGATACTTCCATCTTTATCCTGGTACATTTCAGCTCGCGGCACTAAGCCTTTGTGGATTACATTGAGTTTTTAATAGAATAGAAATTTTAAAACAACTATATTCATATCAAATACAACTATATATTCCAGTTTATATATTTTATTATAATTATTTCATTTATTATATGCTGGGTATTGAGAGGGTGCATTAGGGCATCAGAGAAGTCACAGATGGACGATGTAGTAGGGTGTCAGCCGGAATCTAGGAGAATATGCAGTAACATCCTTGCACTACATGCTGATACTGATACTTAAAAATGACTTTAATGTAATTGTCTCTGTTTACTACAGTACAGCGAATGAAACGAAGCATCGGATGTAATATTATTTTGTTTGTCCTCCCTAAACATATGGAAGCTGGAATTTTGTTTTTGATGTACCCGGAAACTTTATTAACAAATCGCTGATTTTTTATTTTTATTCAAATTATTTGGTTATTTTTATCATTCTTCCCTCGACCAGCCTAATATCATCAGTAGGACAAATATTCAAAAGAAAAATATATGTCGGCCGATATAATACTGCATGCATTCAGATGCTGTTGTACTGCGTCATATTTTATTGTATCTTCCATTTTATTTTCATATTTTATTATGATATTATTATATATATTATAATCTTATCTACTATATAACATTTCACTATAATTGAATTTATCATGTTTTGGGGAGGGAGGGAGCATCAAGGCATCTGTTCGTATAGCCAGGGAGGTCAGCGGAGCAAATTTTGGACACAAAACATTCACGATTCTTTCAGGACTCAATCAATTGTTTTATACACTTAGCACATATATTTTAGACATTTAAGTTTATTGATAAGCACTAATTTCTTGCATGCACTGTATATAACTTTACTTGTATTCTTAATTTATTTATTTATTTTGTTTAATCTAAGTTTCAGATAAATAACACATATATGACAAATGTTGCCGTTCCGCACGATAGATCGAATGGTATATCTTGCTGTCCGATTTATAGCCTTTTGTGCACTGCCCGCAAGAAGCGATTGATCGTTCTCAGTCTCCACAGTATTGAATTGAAGTAGTATTGTATTAGGCAGACAAACATGAGCGGTGATCGTTAAAATGACCGATAAGATTTCCGTAAGTGTGGTAGAAGCGCGAAGACAATTTCCAATTCAAATATTATAATCAAACATTCTGCCCCCGGCAGAAATAACCATTTCTGAAACTTCTGATGTTTCCGTTTAAGTTCTGGAGCAGCATTTGAAGAAGTAGCCGTAAGCAAATCCGCTCGTGCTTAGAATTCCTCGCCGGATTGGTGTAGCTCGTTGATTAGATAAGCATGTAACATAGAATAAGACCGGTAGCCTAATTTTGATAAGTGAAAAATAATGGACAGGTCCTTACCTGGACCCATAATTATAAGGGCCTTGGATTTTTTATCGTTGTGGATTGCCTGCTGGTTGAGAAACTGATGTCGGTTAACTCTGACGGTTCATGCCTGAATGACGAATAATTTCTGCAGGATAAAAACGGTCGTTTCGTCGAAATTGTGGTTGAACACAACATAAAGTGGAAGAACGGAAAACTCGTGATTTCTGGGGTTGTTGATTGTGAGTGGCATATTGTGAACGACCAGATTTGCTTCCAGCTCTAGATTGCGAGTGACGTGGTTGTGAGAAGCGCCCGTTGTTTGCCATTGCAGCCAGGTTGCACACGGCAGATGAAGAAACGTGTCCTTGTGTCCCAGCAGTACCGCTCATAACCCAGCCGAATGCTGAATTAATCAGTGTTGGAAGTGAATCTCCTAATGGAATACGTCCGGCAACATTGAAGATGTTGAAAAATACTTCAGCTCCGAGCACCACATCGATTGGTCTAGACTGATAAAATTCAGGGTCTGCCAAATGAATTCCAGTTGGAATTGGCCAACCTGAAACATCAATGGATTTGGATGGAAGCTCTACTGTAACTCTGGGGAGAATGCATGCTTCAATTGTGGTGTTGTAATCAGTTATTCGAGATTTCACTGTTGATCGAATCTTGCATTGTACCCTCGTCGATGATTGTCCGATTCCAACTATCGATAAGTTTGCAGAATAACGTCGAACGTGCATTCGTTGAGCTAAAGATTCCGTTACAAAACTGCATTCACTGCCTGAGTCAAGCAGTGCTCTTGCATGATGTTCGTGGCCACTTTCGTCCACCAGGATGATATTTGCCGTTGCTAACAGCACTGAGCTGTTCGTTATGGTTCGAGATGTGCAGCTCGTGATCCCACTGTATGCTGTGGATTCTTCTTGTCTGTCAATGCCACTTGAATAATTAGAAGCATCGATTGCTGAAGCTGATTGGTTGTTTGCTTCTGATTCTGTGATACATAGTTGCGTATGGTGACGTCCACTGCATTTACGACAACTGCTTTCAGACACACAGTTCCTCGCCAAGTGTCCCCATCTCAGACAGTTTCGGCATAGGTGATTGTTTCTTACTAAGTTTTCTTTTTCATCGATAGTCATGCCCGAAAATATGTCGCACAGATACAGCAAATGTTGATTTGAACACGCTGGACATGGCCGAAACGCTTGTTGGACTGCACCGTAACTGCTTGAACGTGGAAGATTGTTCTTCTTTGCAACAGGAGGCAAATTTGCTGAATTGCTGGCAATGGTTTCAAGAACATTAACTCGATGCTCTAAGAATTCAATTAGCTGCTGGAACTTCGTAGCGTTGTGCGTTTCGGAATATTCTTCCCAGTCACGCCTGGTAACTGCATCTAATCGTGAGCTTAGAAGATATATGAGCAATACATCCCAGTGGTCTGTGTTTTCCCCCAACTGCTTGAGGATCTTCACATTCGTTTGGAATTTTTCTAAGAGAGCGTGCAGTTCTGGCGCAGCCTCTCTGTTCATGCTTGGAAAGTCGAACAAGGACTGTACGTAAGAACGTTTTAACCGTCTTGGGTTTTGGAAGTGAGATACGAGCAAATTCCACGCAACCGAGTACTGCTCATTACTGATCGGTATGGTTTGGATCAGTTTAAGTGCTTCGCCTGATAATGAAGATCGCAAGTAATAAAATTTTTGAATCGTCGACAAATTTGTCGAAGAGTGTACAAGAGAAATGAACAAGTCATGGAAATTCATCCAGCTTTCAAATTCTCCGCTAAATACCGGTAGCTTTATATCCGGTAGCTTGACGTTCGACTGATTCAACCCTTCTTGACGTGCAGCGACGATTTGGGTTTCGGGCGACGGTTGATTGAGCATCAAAAGTGTACCCTTGATGCGATAATAAGCCCGCTCAAATTCGGTTCGCTCTTTTAAATAACCATCGAGCGATTCTTCGGATTCCTCTAGTGTTTCCAGTTCAGTCTGCACTTCGTTGAACTCGTTCCACAGGGCAACTAAATTTTCCAAACGGACTGGGACTTCACATTTATCTCTCTCAGCTTGATAACCGGTAACGTACGTTTTGATGCCAGCAAATGATGAAACGATGCTGCGTTTTCGGTTCTTTAAACCGCGCAGCTTCCGGTCGGCCGCCGACATAGCGATGGAAGAATCTAAAACCAAAGGATCCGCGTAGACCACGCAACACAGGATAACAGAAATGGAATCGCAATTACCTGGTAACAGGCAATTTATTGCCTTGTATTATTTGAAATAGCTCGTGATCACTTCCGCTTTCAGGTTGCTTATTAATAATTTGGGTTGGTCGGACTCAGTGACAAATGATTTCTCTGCTGATGCACGCCGTGAAGCTGAAGGTTCAATATGGCAACTTCTCCAGTTGTCTAACGTTGAGTGATATGAGTTCATCGACCGACATCCAAAACTTCGGTTGAAAGATTCTTGAATCAGCATCCACTTCATCGAGGGCCAGTAATGCGATGGTAAATCAGAACATGTGCAAAATAAAACGATCCGGTAGAAAATTTTATCAAATCGTAAGAGAATGGAACCACACTCACCTTAGTGAGGCATGGAATATGCCTTGTATTGTTATTTATTACTGCATGCAATTTAGTGCCACATTCGCCATGCCAGTTGTTTTCCCCATTCAACTCTTTTGATGCTATCCAACGGCGTCTTTGCTGGGATATTTGCGTAAACTGAAGATATTCTGGTTGGGCGAATACTTATCGACGCACCAATCCGGTTCGAAGGACCATGTTCGTATAGCCAGGGAGGTCAGCGGAGCAAATTTTGGACACAAAACATTCACGATTCTTTCAGGACTCAATCAATTGTTTTATACACTTAGCACATATATTTTAGACATTTAAGTTTATTGATAAGCACTAATTTCTTGCATGCACTGTATATAACTTTACTTTTATTCTTAATTTATTTATTTATTTTGTTTAATCTAAGTTTCAGATAAATAACACATATATGACAAATGTTGCCGTTCCGCACGATATATCGAATGGTATATCTTGCTGTCCGATTTATAGCCTTTTGTGCACTGCCCGTATTAGGCAGACAAACATGAGCGGTGATCGTAAAAATGACCGATAAGATTTCCGTAAGTGTGGTAGAAGCGCGAAGACAATTTCCAATTCAAATATTATAATCAAACAGCATCATTGAATTTACAACTGGACAATGAAGTGGAGTGCCAATCGGAGTCAGGAGGAAAAGTGTTAGTCGTTCGCGTCTAGTACTTTTCTCTCAAACAGTTGTAAAAGATTTGACAGGCCCTTCTTCTAACAAACCTTTACGTGGAAAGCTCGACAAGTATTGCTAATTCTAATACTCAATCTGTTGGATCATATGGCTGGAAGGAGATTCTCTATTTCCCGCAGGTTTCGCGTACTCGCGTGTTTCTACTCACGGGTCCGCCACCCCCCTTTTGGCCCTTCATACAGAGATATGTTGAATGCAGCTTGGTAATAAAATTTGACCTTACTGTTGAGTGGAGCCGCATGCAGAGCAAGACTCAAGCAATGATTGGTGGCTACCTACATACATACATACAACTTATGAGTTTCTTGAGAACAATACAGCAGCTCCATCTCTATGCACTCCAACTCCTCCAGGTGGCGTTTTTTATCCCGGAATAGATGGGTTTGCTGTCTTCGCTTCTGTTTGTATCGTTTCACATTTTGACGGGAGCCTTGCTGCAGCGTTATCGCCTGCGCTGCATCTCGCCCAAAATTGTCTGACAGTACTCGTCGAACCAACCGTTCTGTCGATTTCCTTCCACGAATCTAAAGAACTAGTCCAGCAGTCCTCAAGAGGGTTTTCGGGGAGCTTTTCTCGTCCGACAACGCTGCTTCAAGGCTTTGCGCGTAATCAGTTGCGACTTCGGGTAGCTTAAATCGTTCCAGATTTTACCGTCACGGGCGTTGGTACCGAATGTTGTTCACAACGAAATGTATTTGGCGCACTTTAACCATCACAAGGTAGTAACCTGAATCAATGTACAGTTTCATGATCCGAGTTTCGTTAGTCCGTTTTCGATGTCTGGGTCTATACCCATAATATATATTTCTCTATAGACTTGTTTAATGGGGGAATGAGATTTTTATATGTTTTTTTCTCTTGGAGAAATCACTCATTTCGTGCGGCTAAATTGTCTGTGGAACAAACTTCAGGTTTTTAAATTGATTTCATATATTTTGCATACAAAACATTGCACAAAATTCCTATTAATCAATTTACTAAACTAAAAATTGTAATGGATGGATTTGCGTCCATTAATCTTCAAGTCAAGTTGACTTAGCAGTTTGGATGCATTTCATTTTGGTACGAATCCGTAACATACATCATCCAGCTCAAACAAATAAACCACTCAAATGATGTTTGTTCATGTTGGCCATCTCCAATAGCTACATCCTCGTTCACTTTGTAGGTTTTTTTTCTCATTCCTATGGCTGGCGCTGTGTTCAACCCGTTTCATAGTAAGTCTCTGCTCAGAATTGGTCTATTTGAAAAGCTTCTGTCGGAATGCAGCAGCAGAAGCATCTGTTCTCAACGAATGTGCGAAGGTAAATTTCCACACCTCAGGACACAACAGCCAGCCAGCGTCCACTTTTCAAACGATGTTGTGTGTTGGCGAACTTAAATTGCCCTTAGTTCACGTATAGAGAGAAGGGAAACATAAACATCACGATAAATTGCCAACGTCGTTGATTTCTCTTTGGGTGTTGCATCTAGGTATCTATCTATCTAGTAGATAGCACTCTGACGGCCATGACAAGTTTCGCACTATTCAAGGATGTGGGCGGCCATGGACATGAAGTGTGGCCATCGTCATCGTCGCAAAGTCAGCTGTTTCCGGGAGTGCAATTTGCTTATGTAAACAAAACTGTTTTACGGAGTTTTTTTTGTTTGCTTTTAAGAGCATAGGGTAACGTATAAAATTTGGACATGCATATAATTTGGACAGGCTGGTCGTTATATGCTCATTTACAATGAGATGATGAGCTTTTTATGTACGGAAATTCATGTATTGCATTATTAATACACCATGCTACTTATTAATGATGGCCGTTTTTACAACAATTACAAATTGGCTTCAAAAATTTCAAATTTGTAAATTGTATCAAGAGAATATCTGTGAAACCTACGAATGCAAGAGGATGTACATGTTGAGAACTTACATTAAAAGCAATAATAGCGCTCAGAATTCGCATTCATAAAAAGTTTAAAGGTGGAAATATGATAAAATATGTCTAAAATTGAAGCTATGTTCATCTAAAATCTTAACATAAGTATATAAGGCATAAATCAGGTGGTGTCCAAAATAGATTACAGTTTTTGTTCAGTTGATATAATTTGGCCAACTGATGAAACGCACTGGATTGTCGAATGCATGCATACTTGCAGGCGTATTTCGTAGATCTGATGATATTTGCTTGCATTAAATGAAATTATTGATTATCACTATACACATTCAATAAGCAAAAAAATTCATAAGTCACATGTAAACTTTTAAAACATTATGATATGACCGTCTTAAAAAAAAAACAATTGAATAGATATTGAGATAACGCCCCTGTCCAAATTATATTCACATGAGGGTGTCCAAAATGTATATTTGATGTCCGAAATGTATAACAGAGAGGCCGCTAAAAACGCTATTTTGGCAGCTAATGCTGCAGTTTGTAAGCTTTTTCTCCCCAGAAACTCAAAGCACAATAAGACATCAAGCATATAAGTAACATTACGTAATAAAATATTAGTATCTTATGCAGTTAATCGATCGCTGTTTCCAACCATATCCTTGGCCTGTCCAAAATACATAATTTACCCTATCCATCAATAGAAATGTGGTAGGCAATACGCTGAAACGATGCCAAGTATAGTTAGGTCTTCTATAACACGGATTCAGATAAATAGGTAATCCACGTTGTAGGTATTTACATCTTCATTTATTTTTATATATGTATAACTATATTTACAAAAACAAATGTATATACACCTCATGGGTTTTGTCTAATTTTACCTCTCAATTAATTTTCTATATTTAAATAATCGCTCTATCGTATTTAATACAACACATGTAGAAGAACCTCGCTTGTCGTACATAGCATCAGCGTGTTGTTTCTAGCGGTGGCCAACCGTGTAACAACCAGGAGGTTAAAATAACCAGAATGACCGGTATGAAAAGCATTGATAGCGCCACTGTATAGTCTACTGTATATGACAAAATTGTATTTGATATTCTGTAGCAATGGTAAATGTAATATATCTCTGCAATAGAGCCTCTATCTCGATGCGATGAGTTGCTAACGATTTGTATATTGAAATAGCTTGTAAAATTATCAGCCACCATGCTTCCCCATTAGTTTTGTCATCGTAGAAACAAGTTGAAGTTGAAGATGAAAAGTTGCACATCACAGCTACAATCAAAGAAAAATCAGAAAATAATCAAAAGTTGAGTTTTATGTAGTAAAAAATTAACAATAAGCTATAAGCTATGGTGTTCCTTTAATACAGGTTTCTGAAACATTCCTAAACTGCACGTATTATGGGATACCAGACTGTACACTTAACCGTTCTTTGACCTGTCTTTCAAAAGTGATTAGATGAAAAGGTGTCTTCATACAGTGGACAGCTACTCTATAGGTTCATTGGAAGCTATAGACCAAGATAAAACCGGTAGGATTAATCGTAAAGTAGGTTTTGAGTTTGATGCCTATACACGTTAGAAAATGTTTCTTTTCTAAAAGTTTATTTCATTTGTTAACAATATCGATTGTTCATATTCACGCTAGGAGGACATTTAATATTAACCCCTATACAAGCTGCATCATTGTTAACGAAAAATTCACCTGAATTTATTAGCAGCAAAGCAAAGAATCTCTATCATTCTTAAAACTTTGATTTCAAAATCACACTAGGGCAAAATCTCCCTCAACTGTCAGGAAAAGGTGGCTAAAAATTACCGTTACACGGATTTTTGCACAGCCATTACTCTTAAACTAGTCATTCGGTTTCAAATTTTCTTTCAGAGTCATAAAGCTTGATTCTTCAACTAATAAATAAAAATATAAATAAGGATAAAGAGTCTTAAGGGAGGTGTGAAAATATGTCTTCCTAAAAACAGAGCGTTACAATGGTTCAGAGCTCATATTTAGCCATAAGACAAAAATATCATAATTTTATTTCACCGTTGGAAACATTCAAGACCAGCAATGCTGGGAAAAATATCAATTAGAGTCGTAGCAAGGCAAATGGTGAATGGGGGGGCTGTCATTTGGAATGTTTGCTAAACCTATAAACTCAAACAAAATTTCAGGCCAGCCATGTTGTAAGCTGTACCAATATGGACTAGCTGTTGTATTACCTGGAAGAAAGCTCTGCAGAGAATTCAAAATAAAATTTTGAAAATGATTCTGAAGCTTCCTCCCTGGTATAGTACCAATGAGTTACATAGAATATGCAATGTTGAAACATTGGAACAAATGTCAAATAAAATAATTAAAAATTTCAGGCAAAAATCGTTGCGATCTTCTATTGCCACGATTAATGCGTTATATGTTTAGGTTAGGTTAAGCAAATTAAAAACGTTATTATTTTTTCTCATATAAGCAGGTGAAATCAACTCACCTGTTAAAAATTTGAACTGCTACGGCAAATGAAATGTAATATGTTGTTAACAAAATGTTAATAAAACCTTAAATTTGTTTTACCAAATTAGGATGAAAGTGTTATCTAATAACACAGAACACCTAGATATAAGAAATGAATGTAATGTTTAGAATGATACTAATAAAGAAAATAAAAAAAATCCTCTTGTTTACGTTTTAACACTTGATATAAAAAATTTCGTGTAACTTTTGCTATCGTTTACCATTTCTGAATAACGAAAATCCATTCGGGATCAATAATGAGATTACAAAAAGCGTACTAAGATGCTTCTATAAGCCCGGAACAAATCAAACCAATCGGATTGTAATGAAAGTTGTGTGAATGTTAAACCGATGCCGTTGGGGCTCATTCGACCACCCATTTCTAAGCTGCAGTTCTCAGCCATCTCATGTAATTACATAAATTGACAAAGTTGCAGCGGGCTTGCCTAAGTCACAGAATCCTTGATATGCTGCAGTTTAATCAAAATCTGCTTTACGTTCATAGATTTTGACTAACGCTGTTAAATAAAGGGATAATGTATTCAAATGGGATATCACCGCCAAACCTTTCCAAGTAAGTCAGCCACACTTTGTAAGTTAGGTACGAAAGATGTTCGGTTAGCGTCCGTCTTCTAAGCCGAGCTTATCAATTTCTCCAAGAGACTGCGCTTAATTAATTCAATCTTGGTCGGCAAAACTTTCTTCCCCGATGAAGCAAAATATGTTCGATGGTGGTTGGATCATGCCGGTGCAAAATTGCAGAGCTGCTTCTCGGCACACATTTCAGTGCAAAATTAGAACGCGAACCGTGGCTTTCACTGTCATTTGACATATGAGGGGTTCTGTTCTGCTGAAAGCTAATTTCCCATGTGACACAAAAGTTGCAAGTTTAATGTATCATTCTTCCACACTCTATATTTCAACGAGGCTACATTGCTTCTGGCATGACCTGCAGGCGACAGATTTCAGCGCTGGCATGTGGCACAAAATATGGCGAGAAAAAAATGTATGAACGTTGTGATTTGCATGTGTTCTATGATTTTCTGACTTTATACGATTTTCATAAACCGATCAAGCTTGGAATCAATTATGCAGTGGACACGTAAGTTTTATGAAAATGTCAAAAATTATCTTGTCCTTCTACGCATTCTAGTGTTATGGTAGACCTACACATGATCTGTGAACTATAATCACAGATTCGAATTTTAGTTTCGTTTGCAAAGAAATGTTAACATGAAGAGTATTATCGGTGTATGTTTCAAATGTATCCCAGTTGGCTCGTAAATAATTAAAGTGGATCTGGTATGATTGAGAATTGCTTCATGAGATATGATCAGAATCAAAGGTAGCATGAATAAACAGTTGGATACAAAGATGATTAGAGTCAATTAAGACCAAATCAATCGTAGAAGAATTCCTAGAAGAGGACAAACAAGTAGGACTATCATGGTATTGTATTGAGCATTATCCTGAAATTTTTCCATAAGCGATGTTTGGCATGAAAGTCACCAATGACAAAAAAAAAATGACTTATTACGAGTCTATTTCTGCAAGTCAGTTTGAAGCAAATTAACTTGCTGAAAAGGCAAATAGGCAGATATAAACATATGTTTAAAGCTATATTTCAACAAAAAACACCAGAAGCTTCAAACACATTGGTTTGAAACAGAAAAAAGTTGATGTTTTATATGCCTATGAATGATGATGGCAACTCCACCACATGCTCCATCCAGGCGATTATTACGATAAACAAAAAAGGCAGAGCTTCCAATCGGTTCCTACGATTTTTTTAAATACTCAACTTTATAAAACGACTAGCGAGCATATATTTTTTGTCTGGGAAGTATCATAGTAGTTCTATCATTACCCAAAAATGCATGAAAAGACGAAAGAATTTTCGAAAACTGCCTAAAAGTTCCACATGCACTGCCTAACTGATTCAAAGCTTGAAAGGACTACTTTCAATGCAAATAATATTTATTCGCTATTGTTTTCAACCAGTCTCCGAGCGCACCAAGACACTACTGCCAGACTGTATCAAAATAATCAGGTTTGCTGGCCAATCGATGGGAAACTCAAGTGTAGAAGCAAACTTGAAATGATCAAATGGAATCACTTGCTGCCGGCCGCAATCCATCCAGCAATCAATTGCCTCAACAACACGGACAAATGGGGAGCAGAATCAATTGTGCAGGAGCAGGCTCACTCACAAGAGCCATAGAGTAAAGTGGGGTAAGGGTCTCTTTTTAATTTTTTTTTAAATGCCAATCAAATAAGAGTCTCAGAAAAATTGTACCCAATATGTTAAGGTTCACTGTGTGGTATTTACTTGTTTTAAATTGTTGTAATTCTTCTGGAAATATTGATTATTACACAGAGGTCGAACTTTAGCCCCACCTCACTCTATCGTCCTCGATAGAGATTCTGTGCCCCGGCTGAGTCAGCTCAATCAGAAGGCGGTCATTATATTTCCCGTCTGCTCGTCTGCCCACTCAATGCGGATATACGATAAATCGTTATAATAAAATGCTACTTTGGCTGGAAAACTCCCTCTCGTTGTATCCTGTGAGTTGTCTTTGAATCTGTCCCGAACACAGTCACATAAACACACACATCATCAATCGACGATCATCCTGAAGAGAAACTTGACACACTTTTGTTTGTGTCCTTTTTTGCTTTTATTTGTTTTGTCAACACAAGGCCAGTATAAGGACTTCGATAATGCCACGCAGAGCACCATCATATTGATTTAAGGGCACAGAGGGCAGATCGATTTGGGCAATTCTGATTCGATTATTATTTGGTTAGGGAAAATGCCATCAATCACTGTGGGATATTTGAATTAATCGCTTTAATTAATCAATGATCCACATCGAACTCATATTAGTGAAAGTGGGACTTAACTCATAAGAGACCCTGAGATGTTAGGAAATTTTTGGTTTGAAAAAGTTTTCGTCTCCCTTAGAGCATCTCGTTGACTTGCGTCATGTTTCACAGTCGTCACATTTCGAACTTTGAATACAACTTCTTCTTTGGGGTCATGCACAAATTACGTCATGCTCCAAGGGGGGGAGGGGGTCGAGCCAAGCGTGACAAGCCTTACAAAATTTTCGGAAGACTCATACAAAAAGTGTGACAAAGGGGGGGAGGGGGTCGAAAAAGTTAAAATTTAGCGTGACATCATTTGTGTACCATCCCTTTATGGCAATACTTCCCCACTGGGACAAAGTCTGCTTCTTAGCTCAGTGTTTTTGAGCACTTCCACGGTTATTAACTGACAGATAAATCGATGAAACCGACGCGGTGATATCAGACTACGGAAAACTAGTTCTAAAAACTCAAATTTGAGTAATCCCGTATTTAGTTCCTACCCTTGTTTGCCTCTTCCGGAACAGCAAATTTGTCAGAAAAAAAGAGCAGCTTCGACTCAGTTATGAACATATGTGTAATGAACTAATATCGAGTTTACTGAATCGCAAAGAAAGGTGACTGTCGCGTTTTGCCGGGAATTCTTAAAGATCGTCTACTCCTTCTTAAACATCTTGAAGTACAAATGTTTTACTTTTGACGACAAAACTGAACGTTTGTTCAAGGTCGTCTTTAAAGGTCTCTAAAGCCCAGAACTTCACACAGTTTTGTGGCTGCCTGGGCACGTCAGGAGTTAATCATCAATATCAACCTCGTTTTCCCGAGCAGCCTAGATAGCCGCGTAGTATCGGTAGCGGTTGTTTCAATCAGCTAAAAATTAATACTACAGACTGCCTGTTCAGGTGATAAATGTCCACCTCACAGGTGACTCATAATTTATGGTGTGATGCGTACCGTGCCTAAGAATGAATGGTTAGGGAGGTCTAAATAAAAGCTAACCGCTAACGGAGCCCTTAAGAAACACCCGATTCTGTTTCTATACGGGGGATGCGTTGCATACCCTGCAAAAAAGTTTTCAGTTCAAAATTTAAAAAAAACCGTGCAAAAAAGTAATAACATTTCTCGACGTTTCATGCAAAAACAAGGTACGGAAAGTTTTTTTGCACGGCCGTGTAAAAAAATCCGTGCAAAAACTGAATTGGGTGTATATCGGTTCAAATCATGGCTGATTAGCACAATTTTTGAAGATAATTCCAATGTAGGGGAAGGATTTTAAAAATATAAGAATTACATGTTTGTTTGAGATTTTTGGATATGTCTCTTCTTATGAGGTTTTTCAACGAGGCACGGAGCAAGAGTGCCACTCGTATGGAGCAAGAAGACCAACAGAGCAAAATGAAGCAAATCTGGTTTATTATTATATCCCCGCCTAAACGGTACATTCTAGAGTAAGTAAGGATAATAACTAAGGGATAAAAGTTGACTTTATAGTAAAATTGTTATTTAACGAAATTTATTTAGTTTTCATCTTATTTGACTGTCGAAATAATAGAAAAAAAAATTCAGAAACCTTTTTGAATGTTCAAGATGGTTTATTTTGGTTCCAATTCATTTGGCCGAATGCCGTTTGGCCGAACGCACACACGGAGAAACAGTGAGTCTATTTCACGTTAGTGTTCACCAAGTCGTTCAATTCACTGATATACGCAAGTAACGGTGCAAAAATAGTCTTGGAGGAGAATGGCATCTCACCTAAATATTAAAAAAAATGTTTTTATTGAGACTCTTTATAAGCAATGAACTATGAAAATATTCAAATATGAAAGAACAACTAGTAATCCTTTATAAGAGAGATTCGCGGAAGCTGTCATTTCTGTCAAAGTGTGAGCCAATCGAGCTGCGAGAGCTGTCAAAGCATGAGCCAAACGAACATGCGTTATGTTTGTTTTAAACGTTTCTTGAAGAGTAATGTAATCCGCTTGAAATTATTTTGGTAAAAGTTGTTTTACATGGGGCAAAAAATATTAAATGTTTCACTTTTTTTAAATTTTGTCAATACGATTTTTAGTTGTTGATTTTTCTGCTGTATATTAGTTTGGAAATGTAGCTCAAATATCTATAACGTAACAAAATCCACTTTTTAGCAATGAGGAAGTCAGATCCGTGTTACAATATTATTCTCGACGTCAAGCAAAATCAGCACTGCTGGTATGTTGCTAAATCATTCCATTTTATAAATATTTTTCTTATATAAATATAAGCAAGTCAAGTTCAAATAATTGATTGAAGAAGGTGAAATTCCCAATGGAAATATAAGCTTAATTATTGCCAATAGTTATAGCACCAGCACAAAAGCAGGAAAAATTGTTAATGAAAATCATTCTAAACCCTAACACACCACTGCTAACCCAGAAACGAACCTATCCCCAGCTTAGAGCCTTGAAACGAGTTCACAACTTTGTCCTGAATTTTCAGATCGTTCTAGTTATTATCTTGGAGCACTAATAAAGCGACAAACATGACGTTCGGCCACATCATTAGAATTAAATAAAAAAAACAATAGCTGATGAGTTAGTGGGCTACACTTATGAATCCTACTCATCAGAATTAAAGCAAATTATTTTCTTTATTCGTAATTCGGCCAAACGACTCGTTCTGCGAAATGGCATTCGGCCAAATGGCGTTCGACCAATCGGCAAAACGGCCGAACACCGTTTATTTTTATTTTATTCAGCAAGAAACAGGAACATTGATTTAAATAATGCAATATTAAACAAGACAAATAAAACTTCATTAGATTTCATATGAGAAAATTTCGGTGTCCCTCTTGCCCCATGAAACATACTTGTTTATGTATGCAAAACTCAATGTCGAAAGAAATTTTTCGAAAACATTTCTTCAAAGCTATATAAAACAATCGTAAATCATCAATACTATGCGGAAAAATCAGTATGTTTAGGATTTATTGGGAGTTAAACCTTGTTTTCCAGTCTTACATTCTAATAAAATATTTCGCATTTTTCGCATTGGCGAGTTAAAGCTATTTTTTTTTTTTGTAGCAAACATTTTCAACTGTAATATTTACACAACCCTCAATTATTACACCATTTATACTTATCCTGGGTTAAGGTGATTATAGAACGAAGCCACACCTCAAATTTTCAAGAGCACAAGACTAGAGAACCAAACATCGCTCCGCGTTGAAAATCTATCCCATTGGTCACCACCATCAAGCAAGCAATTTGATTGGTTTTCAACGCGAACTGCTGTCAGATTCTCTCGTCTTGTGCACTTGAAAATTCAAAGTTTGGCTTCGTTTTATAACCACCTTAAACATAAAAAAAATGATTTGAACTACGTGAAAATAGAGCTGGCACTTTTGCCCTGGGTGTCACTCTTGCCCCATGTCCCCCTACCAGGGTGCTCTCTGCAGTATTGTGCCTTTCCTGTGGAGCAGGTGACCTTGTGTTTCTCCGAGATAATCGGCTGCCCTTCTTCAGTCTCTGACCTGAGGCTAAATATGGGTAGGATCATGAATATGTTGTTATATAATTTAAATTATCACCTATATAGTTTCGCACTATGCGTTTTACACAGTGTATTATGTGCTTTTTCGTATTGAGAATATTCCAATCAAAATTGAGCCATCTCCAAAAGATGTGCTTGATGGTGATATCTTTCGCGTTCTCTACGACTCCCACGGCAGCGCTCGAGGCTCTTTCGACGTTGCTCCACTACACATTCATCTCAAACAAGAAGCACTCTCTTGCACTTATGGCTCCCTTCTTGAAGGTAGAGTTGGTGCTGGTGAGGCTGAATCAGTTTTACTCACTTGGTAGACACAGCACCGCTCTTCAACTGAGGAACTGAATTAAGTCAACACTGTAAACCACGTATCAGGTATCAGAAGGCCGGCTCCAGAGGCACGTTCCCCGCCATTTGGGAGATTTGTGCCATCGCCATATTTGAGCCTATTTCATCATCTACCCGATGGGAGAGGAAAGGGAAGGGAAAGATGGGAGGAAATAGGAGTGGGGTCCCTAGAAAAGGGAAGATCGCATAAGCGAAATGAGAGCATGTAGCTCCATACCACAATGGGCTCGAACAGCGCCCTAAAAAGGGCACTGCAAAACGCATGAGCGTAAAGAGAGCCTATAGCTCATTACCACAGCTGGTTAAAAATAACAGAATGTCATTAAGATTCAGGTTTCTGAAATCAGTTTCACTTAATTAGTATTTACCAAGTAATTGGAATCGTCCACTCGTCCCGCGAAGGGAGTTGTGAGGAACATTTGTTATAAGCAAAGTGACAAGCAATTGTGAGATCACTCGAAGCAGGACAATTGTGTCCCAATTCACCGGAAGTGGAAACATCCAAATTACTAGGATTTTCAATGGACGCAGAGAATCCATGGAATTTGGTCATAACCAATTCCCAGTTTGTGGAATATAACAAATGCAAAGTCTGCGAATTTACATTCATATGTTCATATAGAGATGTAGCGATGATCAGATAATGGTTCAAAATCTGATACATGCCAATTCGTCAACTCGTGACTGATTCTGTTCGAGCAGAGCATTATGTCTAACACTTCTTCTCTAGCAGGTACCATGAAGGTGGGGCGATTTCCTATAATAAGTAATCCAAGATTTGAACTACTTAAGTATTCCATCAGACTGGAGCTTCTCAAATTGATATCTGAGCTGCTCCAGATCATGTGATGAGTATCAGCATCACTGTCCACAATCAGCAGAAGACTTTTTCATAGGCAGTGGACGACAACTCGTTTGAAATCATCCATAGGGGATGGTTCATCATGTGGTAAATACACCACAAAACGAAAGACGTATTTCCTATTGAGGTCACCAACAGAAATATCAATTGTGACAGCACATACATCTCTGGTAGTTGACTCAGAAATGAGTGTAGCAACGATTGCTTTATTAACGAGCACGCATGCACGAGGCATGGAACGCGAGTTTGTCATTTCATGTTTCTGAAAGTAGCAAAAACTGGGTCCACAAGGTTACCTAGATAAAAGTTCACAAAAGTAAGTTTTTTGGACTAGCGCCACTTGAACTGTACCATTTGCATGAGTCTACAAAGATTGATCGTTGCTGATATTTTATGCTGAAGATTGGTCTAACTAAGCTATCCTAACCGTAGCCACTACCCAAACTAGGCAGGATTAAACTTTTCACAATCTCAGCACGAAAAAGACCAGCAGCGAAAAAAACAGATCGGTATATCTAAAAAGTCGCCAAAGGCGAAAAGCACAGAATACACTGTGTAAAACGCATAATGCGAAACCATAAAGGTGAAAATTTAAACTAAATTTCAACGTATTAATAATCCCACCCTTATTGAGCCTCAGGGTTGAGACTGAAGAAGGGCAGTCGATTATCTCGGAGAAACACAAGGTCACCTGCACCATTGCTCCGGGTAGCACAGGAAGGGCATAATACTGTAGAGGGCGCCTTGGTACTCCACATGCTCCGTTTGCGGTTAGGTTTTATTTAGACCCCCCTTGTGACAGTTTTCCTATTGGGCTAAGGAAACTGTCTAAATGGAAATTCTGAACGCTAACAATGGCTATGTTCTAATCTACGATTGAACCAATACGTGATGACGAACTAACTAGTGCGCACCATCAATAAAGTATTGTCTAAACTATCAGGCACAATAATGATCCCATAAGTATTTACAGCATCTAACGAGAATGTTTTGCTGCTTTAAATCATCATATTTTAATCATGCTTAATCTACCGTATACATACAGTTATCTCCTACGCTCGAAGTTGCCCTACATAATCCATCGCTGTTAATACTCGTTGGGGGCCCCGTGATGTTGCGCTGACTGCATCTTCGATGTCACAAGCGATCGACCGGTTGCGTCGCGAGCTGCACTGCGACACGCCCTCACTCTCTCGCACCGAAGATGTTGCGCGACAAGTCCCAGCGTGACAAAGTCCCAGCGCGACAAAGTCCCAGCGCGACGTCTCTCTTCGGCGAGACGATATTGCACTTCTGCTTGCCACACAGATCACGAGTGCTTTTGTTGGAATAATCGTCCAATGACGAAGGCTCAATGAGGTGATGGGCTGGCTTGGACTATCCGAGACGGTGTCGCTGTGTGCTAGCCGGTCGTGATCGACGGCACAGTCTTTAGGCTATGGACAAAAGGCCTTCTCTTTAGGAGAGATGAGGGGAAATTAGTTCCATCGTCGTTCTTCAGGTCAGATTGTAAAGCATTTACCTGGTGAAGGGCCTTTTCCCAGCTTCAGATTATTGAGCTCCCGTAAATCCCGATCGTTCAAGGGCGAGTGGAACTGAAAGCACTTTTTATGAACCCTAGCCAAAATGGGACCATTAATTGAACATGGTTACCTATTGTTCGAACATGTGGCGGGTGGTTGCGATGCCTGGTAATGTCCCGGTCGGTATTTTCGGTCTGGTCTGGTCAGTCTGGGGGAGTCGGGTAAAGAAGCTGTTGGTACATTTGGGTTTTAACCCCAGCTACACATATGTCATAATTGAGTATTATCAACTGATATATTACCAAAACTAGTCGTTTATAAGATGAAAATACTCAATTATAACATGTGTGTTGCTCGGGAAGGTCTAAATACGCCTAATGTTACCTGCTCAATCATGCAAAGTATCGTGCAGTGTAGAATCCGTGGGGTACAACTGGCACCGAGAGTTGTCTTGCACGTGGCGCATTCGTCACTTTAATATGAGAAGGAATTAGTTCTGAACTGAACATACTTTAGTGTCTTTTCCCTTTTACCTTCTGGAAATTTGCAAATATGCACAACGAATATATTTGCAAACTAGCATGCACTTTTTATTCACTTTCTTGCATGAGACTTAGACTCGTCGACCGACCACCAACTTCTGTTCAGCCACTATGACTGTGCTATAGTGCTATTGTCTTGATTGCTTTCGGGCTGCTGTTCGCGTAAGCAGGATGGCTTTGGAGTTGTCGGATTAGTATCCGAAGTGTGCGAGAGAGGAGCTACGGCTGTTGTTTCGTAATATTTATAGCATTTATTGATAGGAAACGCACTGCGGGAAATGATTGCTACATTTTGTCGGCATTACTTCAAAATTTTTGGTAACACTACATCATTCAAACGCCAACGAAATTTTTGCGAATGGCCTAGTTCGCAAAAATTTCGTTCTTTATCTGATGATAAGACCTTGAAGAGTATGATTGCTTTTTAAACTAAACGATATCGATCAGATCTTCTCCTTATTGGACATCGATTTCGCCCTACTTGTTTGTAACGGTACTTCACTACAATTCTTATTAGCTAACGGTATCGATAGTATCGTTCTTGGTACACTCCTTGTGACAGATCTTTTCAAGAACCTAATATGCACCGCAGTATTGCGGAAAATCTAAGCACATCTTCCCTTACTCTATCTTAATGCTAGGTTCAATCTTGTCTTCAACGTCTGAGTTACATTTTTAGTTGGGCGCCAGAAATTTTGCCGAGAAAATACATTAGAGAAATTCTTCTTGAGGGTCTTAACTAAGCAGCATGAATAAATTTGAATTGGTGATTTGGGTCTGATTAGCTCATGATATTAGCGTTCATTTTGGCGATTTTGTTCTACCAGACTAGTGAGTGATCATGGATTGTTATCATGTTGTTGTTTTTATTGGGACAGTGGTCGACGTATACTGGATGGCGTAGTGTCGACCTGCTTCTGCTTCTCTATTGCGTTGATTTGTTGAAGTCATGTTGAGCGGTTTTTGGCGTTGAACTTAACAAATCGAGGTTGAGAGACACGAAGAATAACTTGCTGTGACGAGGTTTCCTTTTGAGTTGTTGGTTCTTCAAATCAACAGCATGCATGTTTTGTTGGCTGTATGCTCATGGTCGGACAGAAACTCTGCGTACATAGCTGGACATCTGTTGGGCGTCGATGGTACACTAGCCGATCTGCAGATGCTTGCCCAAGTTGGTTATAGTGGTTGATCGTCTCCAGATCTCCAGAGGATTAGACCAGTGATGCTGGTCTAAAGTAATCCGGACACGATGTTTGTTTTGGCGATTGTGCTCTTTGTTGACAGCCAACCAGCTGCTGTGGACATAGCTGAGCCTTTAAGTGCCTTAACTGCAAGGCAAGGTCTTGTTGTGGTGGAGTAGTTGCTGACGACGAGGTTTCTGTAAAGTTGTTGGGCCTACGAGTCAGTCAGCAACACGAGTTTTTTGGCGTAGTCGCTCCTGGTCAGACTGTAGTCATGTTCATAGCTGGTTTAGTATTAATCTGATTTGATATCCTTCGAATGATAAACCCCGGTTTTCGAAGTTTTCACATCTTCCAACAGGTAATTGTTGCAGCCTTGAACCTGTCGTACGACGCAAGGGATAAATTTTGCACCAAGCTTTTTAGTCCGATGATCTGCTGCGCTTGAAAGCTCGAAAGAACGTCTCCAGACAATATCACCCACTGAGAATGTTCTGCTTCGTGCCCTTAGGTCATAACGTTTTTTGCTGTCGTCATGTGCAGCCTTGATCTTAGTCAAGACAAAATGTTGGATGTTTTGTGCGGCTTTGATCCTCGATTTCTGGGCTGTTCTTGTGTCCTCATCCGAATTCAGTTTTGCTAATGGATATTGGTCCGCATAAAGCATGTGATCTCTTCCAAAGTTACAGAAGTAGGGAGTGCATCCTAACGTTTCGTGTTTCGCTGTGTTTATTGCACAAACCACTTGCTGGATGTGGACATCCCAGTCTCTTTGGTCCTCATCGAGTAGACATCGTATGCACGTTACTAGAGTCCGATTGGTCCTTTCGGCAGCGTTGCACATAGGCGTGTAGAACGCCGTCCTCATATGGATAATGTTGTACCGCTTCAGAAGAGATTGGAAGACGTGTGACAGAAATTGCGATCCAGAATCTGAAACAATTATCCGTGGTGTTGAAAACCTGAGAAATACGTAATTTTCTAGGAACATGACCATTTTTTGAGCGTTAGCTGTACGAAATGGTTCGCAGATCACGAACTTAGTAATCCAGTCCACAATCACTAAGAGTACCGTATTTCCTTTCCTTGACCTAGTAATTGGCCCGATCCAGTCGATTGATATAAGCTCCCATGGCAGCTTAGCTGGTTTGGGATTTCCCAGAGTTAGAGTTAATGTCGTATTTGGTGCCTTGCAAGCTTTACAAACTTCGCAAGTTTGTACGTATTTTCGGACATCTGTCGCCATTTGGGGCCAGTAATAGTCTTTTTGAATACGATTGAGCGTACGGTCATAACCTAGATGAGCTGCTGTAGGGACGTCATGGAAGCGATGCTTAAGGTCTGATCGAAGATTTGTGGGAATCACTCTTTTCCAGCGATGATGTCTGGCTCCTGTTTCATCCTTTACCATACAATTTTTGTAGAGATGTTCTCCAACAATTCTGAAATCTGGATACTTGTCGCCATCCGCTTTTACCCCCTTCAATAGATTCGAGAACCAGGGGTCAGACGCCGTAGAAGTGGTATTGATGGTGTTGACTATCTCCACTCGACTAAGGCAGTCTGGCACAACGTTAGCAATTCCTTTGCGATATTTGATGTCAAACGAGTAAGCATTCATGCGCAAAATCCATCTAGCAAGAAGAGGAGTTGGATTTTTCATCGTCTTTAAGTAGGTTAGGCTTGAATGATCGCAGTAGACCGTAAAATGCGTTCCTTCAAGATATCCTCGAAATTTTTCTATGGAGCGTATTACGGCCAAGCACTCTCTTTGTGTCACTGAATATTTGCGTTCAGATGACGAAAGTTTTTGGGAGAAGTAGCAAATAACCTTTTCAACCCCAGCTATTTCTTGCATCAACACTCCTCCTATAGCGACATCAGAGGCATCGCAAGCAATCGCGAATGGCTGAGAGTAGTCAGGCGTGGCCAGTATTGGAGCAGAAACTAGATGTAATTTTAGTGCCTGAAAGGCTTTTTCACATTGTTCCGTCCATTTGAATTTGGTTTTGGCTTTCGTTAGTTTCGTTAAAGCAGCAGCTGTTTTCGAGAAGTCCTTTATGAATCGTCGGTACCAACCGCACATACCAATGAATCTTTGCACTTCTTTTTTAGTAGTTGGCGTTGGAAACTTGCTGATTGCCGCTACCTTGTCATCATCAACGTGCCAGCCAGTTGCATCCAGCACGTAACCTATATATCTTAAACTTTTCCGGCAGAAAACAGATTTTTCCGAATTGATGGTCAAACCCGCTGCCTTTAACCTGCTAGCTATCTCTTGTAGGAGCTCAACATGCTCCTCGAAGGATTCGGTCGCTAGTATTAGATCGTCCAGATAGACAAATACTTTTGGTTCGAGGTCTATGAACAGGTGGTTCATGACGCGTGACAGTGCCTGACTGGCTGTTGATAGCCCAAATGGCACCACTGTGAACTGATAATGGCCGCGTTGAGGGATGGTGAAGGCTGTTTTTTGTTTGGATTCCTCTTCTAGAGGTATCTGCCAAAAGGCTGATTCCAAATCGATCGAGGATAAGTATTTCGAACCACTTAGATTGTTGACAATTGAGGCGATTTGTGGAATAGGATAAGCTTCTTGGACTAGCACCGAGTTCAACTTTCTGGCATCCAAACATAACCGCATTGACCCGTCCTTTTTCTTTACAGCGACCGTGGCGTTATTCCATGGACAGCAAACTGCTTCTTCTATTACTCCCAGTTGCAGCATCCTGTCCACTTCTTTGTTTAAATCATCCAAGACGAATTTCGACATTGGATAGTATCTTTGCTTGAATGGTGGTGTGTTCCCGGTGTCTATTTTGTGGCAGTAAAGGTCCGTCCTGCCAAGGCGACCTTGGTTTTGTGATGTCGGGAAAGCTTGCACTGTTTTGTGCAACTCTTCTTGTTGTTGCTTCGTCAAAGACTCCACAATCGATTCTTTCGAATTGGTGTGATCCGTGATTCCACAAATTACCGGTTTTATGCCAAATCTACCCCAGAAATCCATTCCGAGAATCAGTATTGGCGGCATAGATTCGATGAAAAGCATAGGCAACGTAGTACTTTTGTTGTTGTAAGTGATTGGTACGTGTGAGTAGAATGATACTACATGGGGTGAATTATCGGCTGTTTTCACTTCTCCTATAACTGGAAATTTACGCAGGCCAAGCTCATCGGCAAGCTTCGATAATGAGCCTCCAATGAGACTGCAGGTTGCACCACTGTCAAGAAGTCCTCGTAGTTGACGACCTAGTACCGATATGGAAGCATATGGTCGGTTGTCATTGTTGTCTGCATTTATGACTATCGAACTCGCCTTTTGGAAAGCAGGAATGTTGTTGAGTAAGGGAACGTCAACATTCTTGGGAGACCCCACACCCTTTATTGTGGGTTCTCCCAATTCCGGTTTCCCGGAGCCTGAGATCCATTATTTGCATCTAGTTGTCGCCACCGTAGTATGCAGAATTCGCAATTACGTGTAGTACAACCTTTCTTGCCACAACTATAGCAGAAAAGGAAACGTTTTGGGTTGGGACATCTCAGGTACGTGTGTCCAGGACTATCACATTGCCAGCAAACAATTGCTGTTGCCGAATTCCTATTGGTGATATCTCCTGCCGAGGCTTGGGATGCGTTGTCCGACGATCCGTGTCTCCAGTTTGTCTGCGCACGCAGAGCATTAACTTCATCAATGGAATTCATCGCCGATTCATTGCGGAAAGCTAAGTTTAGCTGGAATGCCTCTCTCTCCATAACATTCACCGGGTCTATTTCGTCTTCCACCTCTTGGTTTAGTTCCATCATATTCACTTGAGCTGTTCCATATGGTTGTCTGTTCAGCGTAGGGCGATTTGTTCCATCCATCCTATTGTAGATTGGTCGTTGTAGTGGGGGGTTTTCTGGACGAGCTGTGAATGTCCTTGCGGTCGCTGGGGTACGACCCCGTGTTGAGTAGGACCTGGAGACTTCAAAATCCTTGCAAACCGTGACGAGGTCTCTGACCGTAGCGGATCGCGAAGCTGCAGCGATCGGGGAGAAATCCGAGTTTAGATGTGATTTCAAGATGAACAGTTTTTCGGCTTCTGATATTGCTGGCTCAACGATCTCAAATGCCGCAACCAAATCTCTGTAAAAATTTGTGAACGGCTCGTTCGGTCCTTGAAATCGCAAATACAGATCATGCTTCACGATCTCCGAATAGTTTGGCGGCAAGAACTCCTGTTTGATCTCCGCCTTGAAGATATCCCATGTTGTGAGATCGAGGAATGAACGTGTGTACCATTGGAGAGCACGACCTTTCAGTAGATGCTTGATTGAACGAAGTAAGGAATGGTCATCCATGCCTTCAGTAACCGCATAAGTGTTTACATGGTTGAGGAATTCTCCTAGCTTCACGATGTTGTTTTCTCCGGCGTATTCAAAAGGCCACTTATGCACCGGTTGCAAAAACCGATTGGAGTTGGTTTGTTGATTGGACCTGGGTGTATTTGGCCTATTCAAGACGTCCACCGTTGGTGTTTGAACGTTTCTGCGTGGAACTTGAGCCATTCCGGATTCTCTTTGTATTTGCGGACCCCAGTATCCTGATATTGATCCAAAGGTGTTGTTTGGAACGTAGTTTGCATGTTGCTGCGCCGCTGCCATGCTATGTTGCTGTTGCTGGTGTTGTAATTGCCATTCTAACTGCTGTCGTCTGTACTGTTCTTGCTGAAGTTGCTGCTCTAGTTGTTGCTGCTGGAGTTGCATTTGGTTCAAAAGCAGCTGAAGGCTTTGTTCTTGTTGAAACCCTTGCTGTTCATCCTGCTGTAGGCGTTGATCTTGACGGTTTGGAAGCTGACGCTGTTCGGAAGGTTCCTGAAGATGTTGCTGCGGCTGGAACTGCTGCTGATGCCATTTTTGTAGGTTTTGATCGTGGAGCTGTTGTCGTTGATGTGTATCGGGAATCTCTTTTTCCTGATGTGAAGGCTGTTGAGGAATCTTCTCATGTTGTTGTTGTTGTTGTTCAAGCTCTTGCTCTAATATTTTCTGTTGTTTCCCTGCTTCGTTGATACTTGATTGAAGCTGAGCAATTTTCAAGCGCTTCAATGTTTCCGGGTCACTTGGAAGATCTTCCAGATCTTCCTTTCCATCCTGACCGCCCACTACATTGTCCTGCAAAGATTCTTCAATTTGTCGCAGTGCGCTGCAAATTTTCACTGACGATTTTTTAGCGTTTTCCAGGATCATGGAGTCTGAGATTAGCGAAAGCCTGAATTTATAATGCAGGAGCCTTGATCTCAACGATGTGATCTGGGATTTGTTTCCTTGCTGAATAGCTGTGTTCAGGGCGTGGAAGATTGGAGAAAGTGTTGTTTGACAGTGGTATATGCTGTCCATGTCCGATACAACGTGAGACGAATATGTAGGTGCCGGTGTTCCATTTCGCTCGCGGTCTACCAGCTGTTGCAGTCTTGAAATTTTCCAATCTCGATCCTTGCCTCGAATACCAGTGGTGTTGCGTAACAGCAGCTCAAAGTCAATCTCCTCCGGTGTAAGGTGATTCCAATCCATTTTGAAATATTACTTGCACTTGCACACTGTTGATGCACTGTCCAAATCACTTATCACTCACTTGACAAACGCGTTGGCAGAAAACGAATAACGCGAACGTGGGTTTTTCAGTCTGGGCGCCAATGTGACAGTTTTCCTATTGGGCTAAGGAAACTGTCTAAATGGAAATTCTGAACGCTAACAATGGCTATGTTCTAATCTACGATTGAACCAATACGTGATGACGAACTAACTAGTGCGCACCATCAATAAAGTATTGTCTAAACTATCAGGCACAATAATGATCCCATAAGGATTTACAGCATCTAACGAGAATGTTTTGCTGCTTTAAATCATCATATTTTAATCATGCTTAATCTACCGTATACATACAGTTATCTCCTACGCTCGAAGTTGCCCTACATAATCCATCGCTGTTAATACTCGTTGGGGGCCCCGTGATGTTGCGCTGACTGCATCTTCAATGTCACAAGCGATCGACCGGTTGCATCGCGAGCTGCACTGCGACACGCCCTCACTCTCTCGCACCGAAGATGTTGCGCGACAAGTCCCAGCGTGACAAAGTCCCAGCGCGACAAAGTCCCAGCGCGACGTCTCTCTTCGGCGAGACGATATTGCACTTCTGCTTGCCACACAGATCACGAGTGCTTTTGTTGGAATAATCGTCCAATGACGAAGGCTCAATGAGGTGATGGGCTGGCTTGGACTATCCGAGACGGTGTCGCTGTGTGCTAGCCGGTCGTGATCGACGGCACAGTCTTTAGGCTATGGACAAAAGGCCTTCTCTTTAGGAGAGATGAGGGGAAATTAGTTCCATCGTCGTTCTTCAGGTCAGATTGTAAAGCATTTACCTGGTGAAGGGCCTTTTCCCAGCTTCAGATTATTGAGCTCCCGTAAATCCCGATCGTTCAAGGGCGAGTGGAACTGAAAGCACTTTTTATGAACCCTAGCCAAAATGGGACCATTAATTGAACATGGTTACCTATTGTTCGAACATGTGGCGGGTGGTTGCGATGCCTGGTAATGTCCCGGTCGGTATTTTCGGTCTGGTCTGGTCAGTCTGGGGGAGTCGGGTAAAGAAGCTGTTGGTACATTTGGGTTTTAAGGTCTAAATACGCCTAATGTTACCTGCTCAATCATGCAAAGTATCGTGCAGTGTAGAATCCGTGGGGTACAACTGGCACCGAGAGTTGTCTTGCACGTGGCGCATTCGTCACTTTAATATGAGAAGGAATTAGTTCTGAACTGAACATACTTTAGTGTCTTTTCCCTTTTACCTTCTGGAAATTCGCAAATATGCACAACGAATATATTTGCAAACTAGCATGCACTTTTTATTCACTTTCTTGCATGAGACTTAGACTCGTCGACCGACCACCAACTTCTGTTCAGCCACTATGACTGTGCTATAGTGCTATTGTCTTGATTGCTTTCGGGCTGCTGTTCGCGTAAGCAGGATGGCTTTGGAGTTGTCGGATTAGTATCCGAAGTGTGCGAGAGAGGAGCTACGGCTGTTGTTTCGTAATATTTATAGCATTTATTGATAGGAAACGCACTGCGGGAAATGATTGCTACATTTTGTCGGCATTACTTCAAAATTTTTGGTAACACCCTAACCATTCATTCTTAGGCACGGTAAGCTTAAAGCCGCATGAATTAGGGGTCACCTGTGAGGTGGACTTTTACCACCGGAACAGGCAGTCCGTAGTGTTAATTCTTAGCCAATTGAAACAACTGCTACCGACACTACGCGGCTATCTAGGCTGGTCGGGAAGAGGAAGTAAACATTGATGATTAACTTCTGACGTGCCCAAACAGCCCTCAACTGAGGAACTGAATTAAGTCAACACTGTAAACCACGTATGGTTACCTGGCCAGTCTTCCATCGCTGGAAATGAATTGGCTGATGAGCTAGCTTGCGATAGAGCATCACATGACTTTATTGGCCCTGAACAAGCTATTCCAATTTCAGAGTGCTGGGTGAAGCTTCAGATAAATTCTTGGGCGGCAACTCAGCAGAAGCAATATTGGAATAGTTTGGAGTCGTGTCGTCAAGAAAAACTGTACATTACTGAGCCATCTGAGTGCGCATCGTACCTTCGTGCTGTGCGTACACGAATTCTCTCTGCTCTTGGAAGTTTACTTAAAAACTACCTAAAGCAATAAAACAGTACTTTTCAGTGCTACACAAACAGTACTTTTCAGTGCTAAAATTAAAAACGGTACTTTTCAGTGCTACTTAAACAGTACTTTTCAGTACTATTTTTTCTACTATTGATCCCTTTACGATCCTTGTTTGGACCCGTGCCTTCGATTTTTCGTTGGACCCGTTGGCGAAAGCTAGCGGTGGTAATCCTTCTTGGACACCGTCTAGGGAAAAAAAAAACTCTCGAAGTTCACGTCTTTCTCGTTTATTAACTAAACATGGTATCAACAACTAACAAAAGGAAGGGTGAATCTCTGAATTCACTACTTCCTTCCAAAAAAGTGGGTTTTAAAAACTGTCACTACACGTGGCAAGAATGGAAGAAAAGGACGCTTCCCCGGAATCCAAGGGTGAAATGAATAATTGTATCGAAATGAGCAATCAGTTCGATGCTCTAGACAAATTTTCCGAAAACCAAATCGAAGCAGCCTCTAGCCCAGGCTCTTTGATTCAAGTGAGGAAGCAAAGAGTGCCGCCTATCGTGGTCAGTTGTTCCGTATTTGGGGGATTTAGGCAGGAGATCTTGAACTCCATTAGGGGAATCAAGGTTTCCTTCCAAATCGCAAAGAAAGGAGACTGTCGCGTTTTGCCGGAAACTCTTAAAGATCGCGAACTTCTTCTCAGACATCTTGAAGAGAAGAAGCACAATTTTTTACTTATGACGACAAAACTGAACGTTTGTTCAAAGTCGTCTTGAAAGGTCTCTCAGGTGACTATAAGTCACCTGAAGAGATCAAAACTGGAATAAATGATTTACTTGGATTTTCCCCAGTCCAAGTAATCATTATGAAAAAGAGAACCCAATCTGGCATTGTTCGGAAAGGGCTTTCTCAAGAATATTATTTAGTTCACTTTAACAAAAAAAGTACTAAATAATATTAAAGCTTTAGAAAAAGCAAAACTTATGTTTGATGTCCGTGTGACGTGGGAACATTTCCAGAAACCTGGAGGAAATTCCCAGAACCCCACTCAGTGCCGTCGGTGCCAAAAGTGGGGTCATGGTACAAAAAATTGTCGCATGGATGCTAAATGCATGATTTGCGGAGGTTCTTCTCACGCCAAAGACGTCTGTCCAGTGAAGGAAGATACCACCAAATTCATATGCTGTAATTGCGGGGCTAACCATAAGTCCAATTTTGGAATTGTCCTTCACGCAAAAGGGTCATTGAGGCTCGTGCCAGGCAGATGAAAGATAATATCCGTTACGATAACGGTCGTTTCCGGAATTTGCCTGGTAGAGTATCGAACAATGCTCATTTTTCAGTGAACGATCGCTTGATCATGAATCATACCCATCAGGAAGATCATAATCATGCTCATTCACAAACTAATTTTAATCCGTCGGGTAGCCGTTCGAATCTTTTAATTTCGAATGTATCTACCAACGGTAAATCCTTTGTCGATATCGTAGCAGGAAATTTGAACTTCTCCTCTGTTCGATCCATGGGTACCCATTCTACTTGTTTCAAATCAAATGGAAAAAACCCTACCGCCACAGGTAACTCCGCTTCTTCGTCTACCGGAAATTCCAATGGGAAATCACATGACATGTCTGCCTCTGATTTTAATTTTCTAACTGAACAATTGAATCTAATGATTGATGCAGTGTTCAAAGCCACCACTATGACTGAAGCAGTCCAAGTAGGTGTAAAATTTACAAATCAAATTGTTATTGGATTACGTTTTTCTAATGGATCCAAATAATAATTTAAATATTTTAAATTGGAATGCTCGTTCTCTGAATGGTAAAGAGGACGAGCTGTTTAATTTTCTTACGGTTAAAAACGTGCATATAGCAGTTATTACCGAAACGTATTTAAAACCTGGATCTAAGCTCAAAAGAGATCCTTACTTTTTTGTTTATCGTAATGATCGACTTGATGGGGCATGTGGGGGAGTTGCAATCATCATTCATAGGCGTATAAAACATCAACTGTTTTCATCATTTGTAACTAAAGTTTTTGAAACTTTAGGTGTTTCTGTTGAAACACAGTCTGGTAAATATACTTTCATAGCTGCCTATTTGCCTTTTCAATGCTCTGGGCAGCAAGTTAATTTGCTCCAAACTGACTTGCGTAAATTGACTCGCAATAAGTCAAAATTTTTTGTCATTAGTGACTTTAATGCCAAACATCGGTCATGGAATAATTCTCAAAGTAATTCCAACGGCAGATTTTTATTTGATGAGTGCTCTTCAGGATATTTCTCAATTCAATACCCTGATAGCCCCACATGTTTTTTCCTCTTCTAGAAATCCATCTACGATTGATTTGGTCTTAACCGACTCTAGTCATCTTTGTAGCCAATTAGTTACTCATGCTGATTTTGATTCTGATCATGTCCCTGTTACATTTCAAATATCCCAAGAAGCGATTCTAAATCCTATCAGCTCCACTTTCAATTATTTACGAGCCGACTGGAATATATATAAAACGTATGTTGACTCTAATCTTGATGTTAACATTTCTATAGAAACTAAACTTGATATTGACAATGCTCTTGAAACTTTAACAAATTCCATTGTTGAAGCCAGGAGCATTGCAATTCCAAAATGTGAAGTAAAATTTGAATCCGTGATTATAGACGATGATCTTAAACTCTTGATCCGTTTTAAAACGTGAGGAGAAGGCAATTTCAACGCACTCGCGATCCTGCTATGAAAATTATATGGCAGGATTTGCAGAAAGAAATCAAGAAACGTTTTGCTCAATTAAGAAACAAAAATTTTGAAAATAAAATTTCTCAATTGGACCCTGGCTCTAAGCCCTTTTGGAAATTATCTAGTATCTTGAAAAAACCTCAGAAGCCAATACCGGCATTGAAAGAGGAAAACAATTATTACTAACTAATTGCGAAAAAGCTCAAAAAACTTGCTATGCAGTTTGAAAGTGCGCACAATTTTAATTTAGGACTTACTAGTACAATTGAAAATGAAGTTACTCAGGAGTTCGAAAATATTCTTAATCAAGAGAACGTTTTCGAAAATGCCTGGGAGACTGATTTGGAAGAAGTGAGAACTATTATTAAAAAATTCAAAAATATGAAAGCTCCTGGCGATGATGGAATTTCTACATCCTCATCAAGAGAACTTCCAGAAAGTAGCATATCATTTTAGTTGATATATTAACAAATGTTTTCAATTAGCATATTTTCCTGACAAATGGAAAAATGCTAAGGTTGTTCCAATTTTAAAACCAGACAAAAATCCTGCAGAAGCTTCTAGCTATCGTCCATTCAGTTTGCTTTCCTCATCAGTAAACTTTTTGAAAAGGTTATTTTGAAACAGAATGATGGCCCACATCAACGGAAAATTCAATTTTTGCCAATGAACAGTTCGGATTCCGCCATGGACATTCGACCACTTCATCAACTTTTACGTGTAACAAATTTGATCCGTTCCAACAAATCTGAAGGCTATTCTACTGGTCTTGCTCTTCTAGACATAGAAAAAGCATTCGACAGTGTTTGGCATGAAGGTTTGATCGTAAACTGAAAAACTTTAATTTTCCAACATACATTGTTAGAATAATTCAAAGTTATCTGTCAAATCGTACACTTCATGTTAATTATCAAACTCCAGATCTGAAAGACTTCCTGTAAGAGCTGGTGTTCCTCAAGGCAGCATTTTAGGACCAATTTATACAATATTTTCACATCTGCTTACCTGAGTTACCTCAGGGTTGTCAAAAATCTTTGTTTGCGGATGACACAGGCCTCTCCGCCAGAGGACGAAGCCTGCGTGTCATCTGTAGTCGATTGCAAAAAAGTTTGGATATTTTTTCTTCATACTTGCAAAAATGGAAGATTTCTCCTAATGCTTCCAAAACTCAACTGATAATATTCCCACATAAACCAAAAGCTCTTTATTTAAAACCTTCAAGTAGACATGTTGTCACGATGAGCGGGGTTCCCATAAATTGGTCAGATGAAGTTAAGTATCTAGGGCTCATGCTAGATAAGAATTTAACTTTCAAAAATCACATTGAGGGCATTCAAGCCAAATGTAATAAATATGTAAAATGTCTCTATCCCCTTATTAATAGAAAATCAAACTTTGTCTTAAGAACAAGCTTTTGATATTCAAACAAATTTTCAGGCTAGCCATGTTGTATGCTGTTACCAATATGGACTAGCTATTGTAATACCAGGAAGAAAGCTCTGCAGAGAATTCAAAATAAAATTTTGAAAATGATTCTGAGGCTTCCTCCCTGGTATAGTACCAATGAGTTACATAGAATATCCAATGTTGAAACATTGGAACAAATGTCAAATAAAATCATTATTAATTTCAGGCAAAATCGTTACAATCTTCTATTTCCACGATTAATGTGTTATATGTTTAGGTTAAGTTAGGTTAAGTATATTAAAAACGTTTTTTTTTCTCTCATAAGCAGGTGAAATCAACTCACCTGTAAAAAAAACTGAACTGCTACGGCAAATGAAATGTATATGTTGTTAACAAAATGTTAATAAAATCTTAAATTTGTTTTACCAAATTAGGATGATAGTGTTGTCTAATAACACAGAACACCTAGATATAAGAAATGAATGTAATGTTTGGAATGATACTAATAAAGAAATTAAAAGAAAAAGAACTGAGCCATCCGAGGGTGGCAAAGTATTTATCAAAGCTGTCAGAGCAGAATTGCAGTCTCTTGGTCAAGCGTTGACAGGCCACTGCACAGTGGTTCGATCTAGAGCAAATGTTGGACAAAACCTCAAACTCTCTTTTATGTAGTGAAATATTTCACATATTTTATGCCATATTTAACTATTATGGACTTTTGTTTTCAATTTTTTTCTTGTTTTGGACTGATAATTAGAATATTCTGGTTTGGACAATACATTTTTATCTTTTTCAATGTTCTATACAAATGGTCCAACTTGGACAGGCTAGTTCTCAGTTATTTATTGATGGATTGTCAGGCATTACTTGAATTTCAACATATATTTTTGAGTAATTTTTCCATGCACAACTCCAATAGTAAAAACAACTAGACTAAAGTGAAATTTTTGACATAAAAATATAAACTATTCATTCAAAGATATGGAAACTCTACACAAAAACCATCATAAGTAATATGATCGTTAAATGTCCACCTTATTTATTTATTACGCCAATTTTTCAGATTTGTAAAATAAATCACTTGAAAAAATCACTCAAAAATATATGTTGAAATTCATATGATGTCTGAAAAATATGTGCAAATTCATGCATATTTGTCCATAATATTTCAGATCTAACCCTGCCTTGATGCAAGTATCATCCTTTAATCATTTTCAGCATGATTGTCATGTCTATAGCTTCAGTCTATCATCATACTTGTTTAAAAGCAAAACCAGTCCACGGTAGGGAATGATTTTTCCAATTAAGTTTCATTTTATCTGGAGACTGCACGTCGAGGAAAAAGTTTCGTTCAACCATTTAAATAAGCCGAGCATGTTTGCTTCACATCAATGCTTCCAGTGGGCATTTTGCCCTTTGAAGAAGCACCACACTAGACAACGGACTAGCATGCAACGCCCAATGGTACAGTCGGAGAATATCTCCTCACGAAAAAGTTTTCCGGCCTGCAGCGGGAATCGAACCCATACTTCTTAGCATGATGCGGCTAAATGTCACGGCTACGAAGCCCACATTTGTGTTTTATATTATATAGTGACAGTTCAAATTTGATTCAAGTATTTCAATACCCCAATAATATCAAATATAGGTGTGGACAATATTTAATTAACGGTATAATATCAAAAATATTGTATACGTAGGGTCCCAAAGTCCTAGCGGTAAACGCGCAGCTATTCAGCTAGAGCAACCTGAGAATCGTGGGTTCGAATCCCACCAGTCGAGGGTCTTTTGGTAAAGTAAATTTTCTCGACTTGCCAGAGCATAAAGTATCATCGTACCTGCCACACGATATACACATGCAAAAATGGTCAATCGGCAAAGAAAGCTCTCAGTTAATAACTGCGGAAGCGCTCATAAGAACACCTGCTTGCTTAGAAACAGGCTTTGTCCCAGTTGGGACGTAACGCCAGAAAAAAGAAGAAGAAGATAGCAGCGAGTTTTTCGTTTCTTCTCGGTATGCAATTCATGGCTACCGTAATTTCGGGTGAAATTGATCATTTTTCACGGGTTTTCTTGTCTGTTTTCTTTAATGTTGGCAGTATCAAACAACTAAATGCAGAAAAACAAGTACAAAGATGAGCCTTATCGGCTCTTGAACCAAAATTTTCTAACAAATGTCAAATCAGTGATAAAAAACTATCTCTAAAATGAAAAATCGTGGGATCTCATTTCGGGGTGAAATTGATCACTTGTCAATGCGATTATTGTTAGTTTTCAAAACAACTCTACATAATAAATTTGAGCATCATGAATCCGAATATGCTTGTTAAATTCTTAACAATACAACATTTATATAAATAATGAATAGTTAAATTTCAAGAATAACGCGGAAAACGCCTAAATGTATGCAATTTCCTAAGGAATTCCCTGATATCTAACAGAAATTCAATTATATCAACCAAATGAGCGAATTGGTACGAATTTTATTATAAAATCGGGTTTAGGGATATATCTTAAGCATCTTCACAAACTTTCAGGTTCATACCATGTTCAAATCCTTGTTGAGAACTAAAAGTTTATGGATGTTTGCCAATACTGCACCGTACATGATTTTGAAATTTTACGTCATTTTCATAGCAATAAATATTTTTTAACGTTAAAAACTTCATAACACACAATTCGACAATAGTTACGACAAACAACGCTCATTCACTGCAGGTAACATTGATATTTGTGCTCCATTAGGAAGAAATAAAATCGTGTGATACAGTGATCAATTTCACCCTACTGATCAATTTAACCCGAATTTACGGTACTGCGATTGCAATGCACGTACTAGCGTATCACAGGATTATTATTATTTTATTAAGCTAAGTATGCAGTTCAGCTCAAGAAATGGTCAAGAAATTTTCTACAGTGAGCTCCATTTGAATTGACATTTCTTTTCAACAGCGTACTGCGATAAAAGAAAAATGCTTTTCTTGAGCATTTCTTGCAAGAAATTTCCCACGCATCGAGATAGGCGATAACTTTTCTGTTGAAGTGCATACTTCGCTTTAGAATTACACTCCGTACACCTTCAAACGCGTTGAAAGTGGTCTATTGCAAGTTTTCGCAAAATAATTTGTACCGTACTTGAAAGCTCTTGTTTTTAGCTTTCGAATGAACCTATTCTCATCGCGGGCATTCGTGGGCTATAATGTCTTAGGGTACTTTCTAAAAAATATATGGGTTTTTGAACAATTTTAAACTTCAATTCACTTTGTATGAATTTTATGAACTCATGTGCTGTACTTTATGTATATACAAACAACTTCTCCTGGAAGATAACCATTGCGGCTTGAGCTCTTTTAATTCATAAATAGCTTGTGAAAGATGGATTGCAAATATTCATAATCTTGAAAATATCATGTCAACGGTCCACTCAATTAGCTGTATAAATTCAAAACCCATAAATCTGCTTCAATTTATTGTGACTCCGATTATGGAACTTATATCACCTGATAAGTAACTGTTTAGTTTTTGCACAAATACGATTCCAATTACTGGGTAAACACTTATTAAGTGTAACTGAATTCAGAAGCCTGACTCTTCAGGAAATTCTGTAATTTTAACCCGCTGTGGTAATGAGCTATAGGCTCTCACTTATGTGTATTATAGTGCCTTTTTAAGGGTGCTGTTTCGAATCCATTGTGGTTGAAGCTACCTACTTTCATTCCGCTTAGGCAGCATTCATTTATTACGTAACGCTAAAATTGGAAATTTTTGAACCCTCCCCCCTCCGTAACGCTTTTTGTATGAAAAAATTTCAAAATTTTTGTATGAACCGTAACGCTTGAGCCTACTCCCCCTCCCCCTAGAGCGTTACGTAATTTGTGGAAGCCGCCTTATGCAATTTATCCTCTTCACTCCTATTTCCTCCCATCTTTCCTTCCTTTCCTCCCCATCGAGTAGATGATGAAATAGACTCAAATATGGCGATGGCACAAATCCCCCCAATTGGGCAGGGAACGTGCCTTTGGAACCGGCCTTCTGATACCTGATAGTCCAGAACCGGCCTGTCCAACGTTTTTGATCCGCGGGCAATATCTCAGAAATAATATTTGGCAGCAGGCCAAAACATTTCCAAAATTTTTTTAAACGAATAAGAAAATATTTTTTTAAAGTAATTATTTTTGAACATCATATTAAGGATCAGTGAGTGTAAGAATCACACTCAGTGTTCTATATGATGTTGCGAAGGAGTTGTGTGTTCAAGATTATGTCAGAATTTAGTTCAGGAATCGTTCAAAAATCCTGCTCAAAATTGTATATAAGAATCATGTCAAAGATGTTCAAAGAATTCTACTCTTCAGTTTTCGCGTTAAATTATTTTGTTTGACTTAACCTTTTCACATTATCAGCTTGTAAGCTTGCTTGAAGTTCAGTTTTTTCATTCAATATTGAAGCAAGTCATGGTAGTTGAGCCGTTGCTCCATGGTAAATCAGTTCATTCAGTTTAGAAACCAATAAATTAATTAGATTAGATAGAAAGAGACTATAAACAGGTAAGGTTGTGGTACGCCAAAGCTTTTTAATTATGAATTACCTTAACGCCGAAAGCTAGGTACTCAGCCATAAAAGCTCATAAGCTCTGAACGGCCACGAAGGAGTTCTCCGAAGGTCAAGGAAATTTGGAATCTCCGGAGAAATTAGGGGACCCCAAGAGTGCCACTTCGTATGGGACAAGGTAAGGAGTTAAAAGGCAGAACAAATCATAGATGATTTTTTGTTTCTTTCGGCCTAAGCGGTACATTCTAAGAGTAGGTGCCCAACCGATATGGCCCGCAGGCTGGCTTCGGAACGCGAAGAGTGTGGAGGAGACTGCTTTCATATCTGGGCTGTTGGTGTTTTGTATCATTTTAAGTTTAGAGCATACAAAACATCAATGGGGTGTAAAATGAACAGGGTTGTGTTTTACGGTAATTTGCTATTAATACTATGCAAAAACATAGCAACTCCTTAATCCTCTGACTAAGAGAAGACTATTTCGACAACTCTAGCATGATCGTAGAACCCTAACGTTTGATGTGAAGTTTTTGCGAAAAGTTACACGTTTCTCAAGTGAGAATCGAACTCACGACTCCCTGGAATCGTCTAGTTAGGGCGCGTTAGGCCCTACGGCAGAAGGGGACTCATTGACGCAGAAGATTAACTGAATTCGATTCAGGCTCAATAATCACCGTGGTCCTTTTTCGCAAGTTGCACCTCTTTCGGAAGTGCCTCTCACGGCGTTAGGGGTAACGCGCCCAAACTAGATTCAGGAGCGGAGTTCGATTTCTCACGGAAAGAGTGGTAACTTTTTCGCAAAACTTCGATCAGTTTGGTCCATTTAATCCATTGCCAAAGTATATTAATATTAGTTTCGGGTATTGTTCAGAATTAGGCTGGTACCCTCACTCAAACCCGGTGGGAAGCGGCATAAGTCGGGATTGAGAAAAACATTATTACTATTGATAATCCGTTTATCGTTGTTGTCTAATAAAATATTGGATTTAAATTATCTAACGATTACGAAATGGATAACTGTAAGTACGCACTAACATCAAATTGATGGTAGTAAAATAGGAATGTCGCATTCGAAAACTTCCTTGGGGGTTTTGGATCGGCCAGAACTTTCCGATCGAACGGGTGAGCAGTATCGCTGGTAGGGGAAGATATTAGGCGCGGGCAATGAGCACATTACCTGTAATCTATTGTCGGGAACGCACACCAAACGCACTTTCCTAGACTTGAACTTTGGAATCGGAACTAACAAAAGAAGACAATGAACAATTAGTCTAAAATAAATATGACCCGTTATTGTCACTCACATGAAACGGCTTTTCGACAAAGTAAACCACGACACTTCTATACTAATCTGCGGATCGAATGAAAGTGAATGAAAACCGTGATTCCTCAGATGTAAGGGAACGTGCCTTTTGACCGAACTCAACGGAAGTTCGATATTCCACGAATTCTTGCGAAATAATTCGGTTAGTGGCCACGGGTTTATGTGAATTGCGTTTGCTCTAAGTCTCGGGCTTCGGCCGGCGAGCTCATTCCTTTCCCGCGTAATT